>NW_028317842.1:12500-316666 GCF_062004578.1 Staurois parvus
TTAAGAGATTCTTTACATGCTCAGACACTTTATTCTGTCAGCACAATTTTACTAATAAATGGTTCATTTGATATTACCTTCTACACTATATTTATTCTGATCCATGTTATGATGCCATTTGGAAGCCGGATACATTGTAGAATGAGAGGAGCCAATGTTAATCTATGCTGTTGGATTTATACGGTCCGGTAAGGTGCATGGGTTGTGAGATGGAGGAGAGTATTCACGGACACTGGTGAATTTTCTTTTGGAGAGGTGAGGAGCACAAGAGAGCATACAATTATAAGGATATCACACTATATCTTATTTCTTTGGATGTGTATCTCCTATGAAGAGGACGATGGATTAGGAGGTTGAATTTTGGAGGAAGTTGGAGAAGGAATGTGTTTAAGGCTATGCTCAAGCCAATAGAGGGTAAGAGTGAAGATTATAGACGTTCTGAAGTGGACACATGGTGGAGTGGTGTTTGCACTAATTTTGCAAGTGCGTTTTTTTTATTTTATCAGCATTTTGTGGATAATGCACTGTGTGGGGTTATATTTTCCTTTTTTTCTGAGTGTGACAAGTGAATATGAAAGATCACATGTTTTGGTCTACACTAGTGGTGATATAGGACATTGAGACGCCAAAAGTGATTTAAACTATGACCTCACGTAACTAATGTTCCCTCCAAACAAAGGTCATGACCTGGCATACATAATTTTAGCACTAAAAAAACGGGAGGTTCTGGTAAGGGGCTGAGTTATTATAAATATAAGAGGATGAGATCATTGTCCAATCCTGGATGAGATGCGTGAGATATAGGAGATGGATTAGATAGTTCTACCAATCAGGATGGCCCCATGCAAGTCTAAGAGAGACAGGTCTATATCAGGGTAGGTTTTGGGGGAAGACAGGAGAGAAGATCTAACAATCCTGATTTCCCCCATGCTACACCATTGGTAAATATCAGGACATCTCTCTGGCACGTACATGTATGCATGCTTGTCTTATGTGTTGTGTGTCTGTTTATAGGTTAAGGGTATGAGTATTATATTCTGTAATTCCTTTGTTTAAATTTTGCAAGTTTTTTTTCCTTTTCTTATTGTAAAATAGATTGCGATGTGTTAGTTTATACCTCCGTACTATTCACCAATACATGTGTTTATACTTCCGTACAATTCACCAATACATGTGTTTATACCTCCATACTATTCACCAATACATGTGTTTATACTTCCGTACAATTCACCAATACATGTGTTTATACCTCCGTACTATTCACCAATACATTTTGGTTGTTGTGTTAAACCTCTCACTCTTGGTCAAAGAACTCCCATTAATATTAACCAAATCATAGTCAAGAGATATTAAATCTCAAAAATAAAAAGTGCGGATAACAAATTGGTGACCATGAAGGGACCCGAGAGAGAATGTAATACAACAACCCCAAGAATTGTGTAAAGCAGGTTATGGTTATTGGGGTGGTTTTAAACTGAGTCAGTTTGCAAGTCGCAGCAATCCGATCTAGGTAAACAGGTACCCTTTGCATTTTAGTGGGTATTAGAAGAATTCTAAAGAGGGAGGATACTTCATAGAATTTTTGTTTTATAAATATCCCATAATTATACTGAAGTAGTATATTAGAAGAACCATTAAAAACCAGTCAATTTAATGGGGAGGATATACGGAGCAGGAAAATGTTTTCTTTTGTTTCTTTTGGGCTTACCAAGCTTCATTTCTCTTGAATTATTGTTGCATTTTGCTTTTATCGTTGGTTCATATACAGTATGTATTTATTGGAAAGGCACTGAAAGTTGTCTTTGTTGTGTGGGGAAAAATCTTGCAATTTTTTTTAATTTTTCTTTTCCTTTTTTTTCTTTTATTTACACAAAAACATGACTTATTTTTTATGTTATCTTTGGAAAAAAACTACCTAACAATTTTGTTGGTATTCAGATTGGGTAGCCACTAAAAGTCATGATATTTCATTTTATTTTTTTTGTAATAAGTTTAAGCTACAGCAGTATAGTGTGTTATTTATGCAGTTTTTTTTAAGAGCGATTCTCATGGTTGTCAGAGTGAAAAATGTATTGCAGATAGATGAGAGTTGTTCTTTTGTGCATGGTTAGAACACTAAAAAAAAAACAAACAAAAAAAAAAACACAAAACTGTGGAAGTCTGGTTGTTGAAGCAAAGTATTATTGAGATTGCAGGGCAAAATAAGTTGCTGTTACCATATTTTAATAGACATGGGCAATGCTTTATCTACTTATTTTAAAGCTGAACCATACTAATCATTTTGTAAACGGAATTTGTGGCAGGGTCAGATCTAGCCGTCCAATGTGGGGGTGCAGTAAACAATGTCAAGGGGGCAGAGGATGGGAGGTCAGCAGGGCAATGTACAGGGGGGTCACGAGGACAAAGGCTACAGACATATTTGAAAAGCAGGGAACAGAGGCCATTAACTTGTAGATCAGTGTACAGGAGTCCGCAGGGCAAAAAACAGGGGTCAGCAGGAAGGAAGACAGGAGGTCACTTCTGAAAAGGCAAATGTAGAAGTCACTGCTGCAAGACAAAAAGGCAGAGGTCAGGGGTCTGTCAGCAACGGACTCACCAATAGTGGTGGGACGCACCTGCCTTGTGGGCTGCAGTACCAGGGCTGGCCAGCGGGTGCTCTCAGCAACCAGAGGCTCACTCCTGCAATGAGCCATCACCTGAAGCTGATTACACAGGCGTATTTAAGGAATGGCCAGGCCTGTGTTCAGGGCCTTGGTGTATGTTTCCCATGTGCCCTGTATCCTGTCTCCTGCCTGTCTCCTGTTGCCGACCTCTGCATTGTTCCTGATTCTGCTGACCATCTCCTGTTAACCCCTAGCTTGCCTGACCATCCTATTGCCTGCTTCTCTGTACCATGCTGCCTGTGAGTTTCTGAACCCAGCTTGTGACCCTGACCATTCTCCTGCCTGCTCCTGGTACCCCGGTTTGTTTGCACTGCGTTTTGTATTGTAGTCTTAATAAATTATATTGTTTACTATACCTGAAGCCTGCGTTTCCCTTTGTCAGTCCACACACACTTCTGGTCATACCTAGAATCCTGACAGGGTCACTGCTGGCAGGGCAGAGGTTAGGGGTCACTGTAGGAAGAACTCAGCAGAGGTTAGGGGTCACCTGCTGGCAGGGCACTCAGCAGGAGGTCCTTTTCCCCCATCCACGCACTGCACACATCCTGGGCACAAGCAGCAAATCTTCTCCTCGGCACAGAACACAGCTTTACACAATCAGATACAAACCTTAACTACTCAAATGGTTAAAGCCTCCCAGGAGGGAAAACAGTAAAAATTGCAAAGGAGCTCAAAAACGTAATACAATATAAAAGACATGCTAGCAAAAGTTGAGAGTGAACGGGACCATATAATTAGCACATGCAAAAAAGTAGTCCAAGATCAGTTACAGGAAACAAAGAAAAAATTATAGATCATGCACAGTGCAAAGAAGCACAGCTGCTACAAATAAATTTCCTAAAGGACAGGCTGCCATGGCTAACAGATTAGGACACATTAATGCAACTGCACCTATGAAACTGGGGACAACTATGATGAGTATTGGGGAGAAGAAGATATGGATCCAAATTCTCCTTTTCCTGTGGCTATGGGAGAAATCACTGACCCACAGGAAAGTAGAGAGTTCACCATTGTTATAGGCACTGAGGACAATGGGGATCAAAGATCCACATATGGGGAATCGGACATAGTACCCATCATGCCTAGGACCCAGATTGTCTCCTCTCCTGAAGTCAACCAAATATTTCTAGGATTTGACGGTGAAGGAAATTAGCTAATATCTAACATATACCCTACTCCGCCTGTGAAAACCCTCAGGAGTGTGGCTGATTTCATTGGCAAAATTAAAACTAATGAACACATTACTTCACATGCAACAAATGTACAACAGAGGTGTGAGCTTCTAGATGTGAGAAGTCCTAGTGACCAGGTTAAGGGGTTACAATTAACCCTTGATGCCCACACCTGGAATGCACTTCCAGATTTAATTAAGGAAGGCTAAGAGAGTTTCAAATTAACAGAGGCAGAATTTCAGAAGGTTATAAACCCCTCAGCCATAGGTTTGATGGTTACCTATCAAATGAAACAGAATACCGAGGAAAACCCTCTACTTTATGCCAATAGATTGTGGGCAGCATATAACACTAGTAATGGGAAAGCCACTAGGGAGGATATACAATATAAAAATGTATGGATTCACAATGCCCATCCGGCTATTCGAGTAAAATGTGATAGATCCCAGAAAACACATCTATGAGGAAGTGATCGGATTAATACATAGATCATTTCAAGCAATCCAATCATAAAACAACAGGCTTACAGGAAAAAAAAAAAAAAAACAGTTGCTGAAGAAGGTGGCGGCATTACAATGTTAAACTACCACCATAGAAGGCCCCCAAACCCCAGGGGAATCCAATCCTTCATACAGCCCTAATTAGAACAAAAATTTACAAGGGAGGGGATTAGGGAAAAGTGTCAGGAATGGACTCACCACTGGTGGTGCGGTGGCTCACTTGCTCTGTGGGCTGCAGTACCAGCTCCTACCAGAGGGTATTTTCAGCAGCCAGGGTCTCACTCCTGCAATCAAGCCATCACCTGAGGCTGATTGCAGGAGGTCTATTTAAGCAGGACCAGCCTGCAATCAGTGCCCTGGTGTGTTTTCCATGAGCCCCTGTACCTGGTATCCTGTGAATCTTCTGTTGCCGACCTCTGCATTGTTCCTGACCCTGCTGACAGTCTCCTGTTTAGCCCCTGGCTTGCCTGACCATCCTTCTGCCTGATCCTCTGTACCGCGCTGCCCGTGAGTTACTGAACCCGGCTTGTGACCCTGACCATTCTCTGCCTGCTCCTCCGGTACCTCGCTGCCCGCACATTGCTGACCTGGCCTGCCTGACTACGCTACTCAGACGATCCATCCATCCCGCACGGATCTGTCCCTGTTACCAGGTCTGCCAGCCTCTTCACATCAGGCTCCTTTGCCCGCACACCTCTGACGACGCTCTCTACCATTGCCAGATGTACTCGGGGTCGCGACTTGGTCTCAGTCTGCTCCAAGTTTATCCCCACCATCAGGGGCCCTGGTGAATAAGCAGATTGGGACTTAGACCCCGCGCCCTGAGGAACCCCGCGCTGTGGGCTGCTAGAGATGCCGCCAGGCGGTGCTTAACAGTACCAAATGGCCTGCCTGACCATTCCACCTCTCCAGCCCTGGACTACACCTGTGTTCCCACACATTTCTGGTCATACCCGGATCCCTGACAAAAAGTCAGCCTATAGAGGCATGAGAAGAGGAAACCTTCATAGCCATTCATCAGAAGGCAAGCAGATCAGTGAGACACAAAGAGCCCCTACTAATGCAGAATTACAGCAACAATTACAGGCATTGCAAGTATGCCCTGAAAAGGAAACAAAAGTAAAACCCCAGACATAGGCTGAAGGTCTTCAATGTTGACAATTACAAAGCCCCATAATTTTGGCACCTATTTCTCTGGATAGGTGCGGGTGCCTCCAAGTGTCAGCATTGATTAGGGGCTGTCAATGTACTATGGTTTTAGATATAGGGGCTGCCATTTCCATTCTGCATGACAAAGACCCACTAAAATCAACATTATCTTCAGAAAAGCCATTAAATCTCCAGAGCTTCACTGGGCACACTGTTGAGTCAGCTTTGTTTAAACCACCGACAATCCAAATTGGATATTTAATCAGTAAAACAGCCACTTGCATTAATGTCGTTGCCAAATGAAACCAGCCTCCTGGGGTCAGACTTCTTAATGCCTAATGGATGTATTTTGGACTTGGCCAATCAGTTACTATGGCAAGGGGTTCCAAACAATTATGCTAGCACCATAGTGATACCCGATTCACACACAATTGCAGCTATCAAGTGTAAGGATTCCACATGACATCTTACAAACCATAAAAGATCATGCAGATCATGATAGAAAGACAGCAGGGAGCTTTTGCAATGCATAAGCATGACTGTGGAAAGGTAGACAATTCCCATCAATGGGCCAGATTCAGCTCCGCAAAAGCAATATCCCTTTCCACAGGAAGCTATCAGTTACATTCAGGAAACGATAGATTCACTGCAAGACCAAAGGGTCTTCAAACCATGTGTATACACAACAAATGTGCCAATATGGCAGATTTGCAAACATTGACAATTCAGGATGATTACCAATCAATTGCCAATTAAATTAAACAGTGTTACTAACAATTGTGCCCTCACAGTTGCATCTGTCCCGGATGTCTTAAGCATGTTGAATCCAAATCAAATATTTCATATATTTCAGAAGAATGTCAATACAAATTTGCATTTACATTTTTGGGGAAGCAATACACATTCACATGTCTTCCTCAGGGATTTCATAAGTCTGCTTTATTTCATCCAGAATCTACCTACCATAGACAGACTTTCAATGGACCAATAGCTCATAAAACTAGAAAAAGCGGTAAAGGAGATCCATATATTTGCAGCGGCATAAATGGGTAAGAATCAAAAAGAAAACAAAAGCGTATTTTGGCAAAGTGATCCAAGAATGTACTTGGGCTGTAGGAGATAGAGTTATGTTCTTATAATTCCATCCCCTGGACAACAGCTTAAGCCACAAATTTTCCCATTATTTACAAATTAAGTCCTTCAGTATATAAATGCCAAAAGAGGGCAAAGAGATTAAAAGATACATGATAAGATAAGAAATACATGAACCAACTGAAGCTATTCTGTGGAGTCAAGAACAAACTAAAATGTTGTGCTCCTTTTTGAGCCATGAAGTTATGGGTTTTTCTTCTCATCCCCATCTGATCAGACATACCATGGGAGAGGAGAATGGATCACTTAGCATAAATCGACAAAAATCTGGTCTGCTATCAAGAGGGGGAATCCATCTTGCTGCCAGTGGCAATTAAAAGGGACTGAGGGGAAACAAGAACTGGTGTAGCCCCATCAATAATCACCTAGTCTGGGTCAATGGTGTTGGGAATGTCACAGACTCCCGGGATAGGATAATGGGTTTTCCTAATGGTTCATTGTTGATTGTAGAGACAATGTTAATTGATACTGGAGAGTGGAAATTTCAGTCCCTTTGTCCAGCAACAGCCAAGTATCCAGTCTTCAATATGTCCCAGGAAAAAGATGCCTTGTATGGGTCCCCAAAGGCCAAAGCCCGTGCTTTTACAACCTTGGCAAAAAGCTCAGATACAATCCTTTTTTCCTCTGAACCAACATCCTTGGACTACAGAAATTGAAGTGCTAAGCAAATATATCAATTATAGATATCAAATTAGTGAATAACAAAACTCCAACCATAAAGTGACATGTGCTAAATATAAAATCTATAATTTAAAATAGTGACACGTGCTCAAACATTAATTCAAATCAAAATTGTGAGACTACCACACCTCAACATATTGATAAAGTGACAATGTGCTCAAAATCTTAGTGCAAAAACAAAATATATGGTCTGCCAATAAATGGAAAGGTGATGAAACCAAATTAAAAAAAAAGTTCTCTTGATCAATTGAACAACAATACTAAGAATATCAGATTTACATGGAGATTTAGCTGTCAATCCATTCAGTTTCTGGATTTAGAAATTAATATTGAGGAAATTGGAATTAGAACGAGAACCCACTTTAAGGAGGTGGATAGAAATGGATACATCCCGGTGGATAGTTGTCACTATCAACCGTGGTTATACAATATCCCTAAAGGACAGTTCATCAGATTAAGGAGGAACTGCACAACTATGGACGAGTTTAATATTCAAGCTAAATTAATAGCAGGTAGATTTTTAGCTAAAAAAGGTTATTCTTCATCTGATCTGAAAAAGAATAGGATTAAAGTAGCTAATATGGAAAGAAAATTACTTCAAGATAAAGTCAAGATTAAAGATACTCATCAAGTGAATCAATTAGCCATCATTCTTGATTATAATTTGCAATATAAGAAGATTCAGAATATTTACAAAAAACACTGGCCAATATTGAAGACTGACCCCTTAATAAGTAGTATGCTGCCGGATCAACCTAAATTCATTTATAGAAAAGCCCCTACACTTAGGGATTCAGTGGCTAAAAATGTTTTGGATCCGCAAATTAAAAATAAGTCAACCACTGTTTGATTTTAAAGGTTTTTTCTCTTGTAAAAGATGTTGCCTATGTAAAGCCACTAGAGGGCAGAAGAAAAGGAATTCATTCACATTGAACAGTAATGGGGAATCCTTTGATATTAAAGATTTTATTACATGCAAAACAGAAGGTGTAGTCTATGCATTGGAATGTAGCTGTGGCCTGCAATACGTGGGACGCACGAAAAGGCCTTTATGGATAAAGTTACGATAAAATATAAAACAAAGAATAGTTACCCTAAACACAGCTTATCTAAACATTTCGCTAGCCACCATAACAAAGTCCCATCAGGATTAGTTTTCTGGGGTATAGAGAAATATTAAACATTGGAGAGGAAGTCACAAGATAAGAACAGTCAAGCTGAGTCGAGGTGGATTTTTAAAATGCAGACAATGACACCTAGAGGATTAAACAGAGAATTCGACCTCAACTGTTTTATTAGTGATTTGTAGTTCCACTTGGCTATTTTATGGATTGTTATTAAATTTTATTTTAAAATATATATATATATATATATATATATATATATATATATTGTAGTAAACATATGTTATGGGTGTGATTAGGGAGATTTGTATGAATATAAATTTGTCCACACTAGCTTCCATTGCTGGAGATTTATATTTTATTGATGTAATTTTATATATGAGTGTGGATTTATGTGTTTATATAATATATTAACACGTAATATCCCCCATTTTTTCATATAAAGTTTTTTATAAAAAAATTGATTAAATTTTAATTTTAATCAGATTTTGTTCTTAAGATTTACTTTAGTTTTCCTTCTTTAATAAATTATCGTATTTTAATTAGTATTTTTAATTTAGTGTATAGATTTTTATTGTGGACCTTTATTTTTCCATGGATAATTCTAAGGTTGCACATTGATGGGATAGGATGAGTAAGGAATAAGTCCACACCGCTGTATAGGCATTTGAGCTACAATAAAATGGAGGCTTAGTTCACGCCCCTAATCGTACTAGCCTATAAATGCCAGTCCCTGTCACCCAATGCGATATCCTGAGGAATCGTGTAACGCGTAGCGCACATGCGCAGTGACGCATTTCCAGTAGCAGCGGAGACGCACTTCCGGTTTCGGACGCCATCTTGGAACACCTAGGTCTTCCTGTACACCCATAGCATATGGGAACTGCTGGATTGTTATGAGATTAATGTGAGTGTTCATTTGTTTTGGCGTTTTTTGTTATTAAAAGCGGTATTTCACTATGGAGGTCCTTTTTATTCTACCTTCCTTACATGCCTGAGTCCGTATGTGTGTAAGGGCATCTTGGAGTGAACTATACTAGGAGTGGAGCCCTATTGAAATTGTGGAGCCGGTGGAGCCAGCTTATGGGACGTTATCTTGTGTGGGAATACTCAGTGCTGTGACCCTGTGGGGTCGATGTTGGGAGGTGAGGAGGCATTTTAGCCACTGAGGGATAAGTCTCACTAGAGTGTCACTGAGATCACAAGCAAGTGTACATGGATTATTGAAACACTGTTGGATTGGACTGATCACTATTATTCATTGCACTTAAGTGTTTAGATAAATCAGTTTAAAAACAATATATCACATTTAATTTTTGTGGTTTGTATGTCACTTTGTCTGGCGTGCATTTATTGGCAGACCATATATTTGTTTTTGCAGTAAGATTTTGAGCACATTGTCACTTTATCAATATGTTGAGGTGTGGTAGTCTCACGATTTTGATTTGAATTAATGTTTGAGGACGTGTCACTATTTTATATTTAGCACATGCCACTTTATGGTTGGAGTTTTGTTATTCACTAATTTGATATTTATAATTGATATATTTGCTTAGCGCATCACCAATTTCTGTATTCTTTATTTTTCCTGAGGTATAAGGAGCTCGGTGATAGCAGCTTGCTCATCATATTAAGTGATCACATAGTTGAGCGCAGGAGGAGATTTCTAATTTATAACATCCTTGGACTGCCCATCACTGCAGGAGGGAACGCCTAGAGGCCCAACTGTGACATCAATCCCCAGAACACCATTTACTAAAATGTTAAATTCATTCATGTACCCATAGTGCTTAATTTGTCCAAGTGGAACATAGCCAAATTTGGCTCATATGCCTGGACAAATATATATGTCACGGTTTTATTTTTCCTTGCTGGTAGAATAAATGCCTCCCATGCCAGCCAAACTCAGGATCCTTTTGCAGAACCAAAATGGTTTGGTGACCAATGTTCCATTCATTAATTGGGATGGACCCAATTAGACGACCTGAAACAAAATAAACCCTTCGATTGCAGATTGTCCAAGAAAAAATAAATGTCTCTGCAAGTTGCCTTAACCGTTTGTAAAAAAAAATATAGAAGAGAAAAACAATGTCTTGGAAGCATGATAGTTGTGTTTTCTACATGTATATTAAATCATGAAAAGCTTTGGGAAAGTCAACCCGAGATTAAAAAAAAAAAAAAAAAAAAAAAAGTGGCTTCTGGAAATATTTCCAGTTCTAGAGTACTCTTGGGTTTCAACTACACGAAAGTGAGAATTATTATATTTTTCAGGAATTAAAATTTTCAGACAAACTTCCTTTCACTATTTTCAAAGCTGGTTAATTTTTCTGCAATTGACTTTCACTGGAAAATAAAATAAAATACATACATAAAGAACAGTCCAAGAAGAAAGATATAAAGAACAGTCTAAAGAGAAAACACATTTTTCTTGGCCAAGGATGGTCAGTGTGACAGCACTGGATTCAGTGCCAAATTCTGCACATATATGTTTATGGGTACAATCTCCAGGAAAAGAATAGACTTTGAAGTAGTGCAGGTAACCCCAACCACTTCATCAGCAGCAAAGCAAAAGCTGGGATTTCAAAAACGCTTAACACATTCTGGATGAAAAGTTTGAGCAACATTTCATTGGTACCGATAGCTACACAGGTATGTCAATCAATTAATCAATTTGGTAAATTTGGCATTATGTAAAAAAAAATAAATAAAAAAAGGAAAGTGCTACAAATTTCCAAACAAAAATCAGGGATTTACCAAGAACAGCTGGATTAGGGGAATCTGGGGTTGGGTGGTACAACAGGAGACACTGACTAGCTATTCAAGAAGATGATTTTTTTTGCAAAGATTTGTACATAGTTCAGGAAGATTGTCCTCTTACAGTTATAGTTCCTTTGTACTTTCTGTACACTCCTTACCCTATCCAAGTTCAATTCCCCTAATATCACAAAACAAGCTCAAGGATTGGGTACTGTCTCCTGGATGCATGTTAATGTGAAAATGCATATTGCCTGGTTGTGCAGGACTATAGGTGGAGCCAAAACTTCAGCGACTCCTAAGGGGGTAGGTGCTACAAGTGCATTGGTGATGAATCACAGCATAATGCTAAAATATTGACAGAAAGGAATATACTACCGTTAAGATTCAATGGAGGGCAGGACAAAACTAGCTGCATTGTATCAATACAAATCTCATAAGAAATCCAGCAATATATAAAAAAAAAATGAAAGTGGTGAAATTGTAATAACAAAATGAAAATAAATGCTGGATTTCCAAGAGGGAGAAAAAATGGATTGTAAGAAACGTATATCAGACATTATTAAGTTCCCTTTATATGAGCATTAGGCATACAGATAGAATTAACTTAGTCAAATGGGCTTTGAGAATGTTTACAGATTTACATATTAAAAACAAGAAACGTATCTTGCAATTATTGGAGTTTGGCTTGCAGAGGAATTCCTTTTGGTATGAAGGGAGGGGAGTTTTTTGCTCAGAAAAAAAAAAAGGGAGTTGCTATGGGTGTGAAGTTCTCCCCCAGTTTGGCGTATATCTATGTCCAAATGGGAGCAAGAGGTTATTTATGAATGGGAGGGGATTGGATGCTATGGAGTAGGTTCATTGATGATATTCTGGCGATATGGGAGGGCAGTATGGAATCACTTGAGTTGTTTTGTCCTCAGAGCAATGAATATTGATTGGAGTTTTCGGTCGATTTCTTGAATTTTTGTATTTTTTGCTATGAAGGAGTTTTGCATACTAAAAAAACTGTAAGGAAAGGGGTCACCGCTGGTGGTGCTGTGGCTCACCTGCTCTATGGGCTGCAGTACTGGGACTTACCAGCGAGTGCCTTTCAGCAAACAGGATCTCACCATCACCTGAGGCTGATTGCAGGAGGTGTACTTAAAACAGTAATCAGGCTGTAATCCGTGCCTTCGTGTTTGTTTCCCATGAGCCTGTGTTATCCTGTTTCCCTGAACCTGTTATCCAATCCGTGTGCTGTCTTCCTCCCTGCACCCCATGCTTGATTTCCCTTGTATGGCCCCGGCTAGCCCTGACTACGCTTTTATTTCTGTACAAGTATATATATCGGGTGAAGGTTTTGGTTATTTGGTTTGTGTTCGCACTGTGCGTTTTGTATACTGGTGTATCTCACAATAAATTAGATTATCTACATCACTCCTGAAGCGTGATATTCCCTGTGTCAGTCCACACATCTCTGGTCATATCCGGATTACTGACAAACTCATTTTAAGTCTCCTGACCAAAGAACGGATATATTCCGAAGTTCAGTTTCCACCATCCCTTATGGCTGGAGGGAATCCCAAGGGGACTATATTGATGGGATCATAACCCTTATCAATCTCTCCTTAATGATTTCTGATTGAACAAACTAGAGAAAGTTAGGGTTGAAGTAAGCCAGAATTATGTAGAGAAGATAAAGAGAAGTAAAAGGTGAAATAAAAAGCAAAAACAAGGGGTTCAAGTTCACATTTATATTAGACTTCAAACATCAGTATAAAAAAAGTCAAAAACGGATCATCAGTAAATACTGGTCCAGTATTACGAATAAGATCTTGGGACCTCTGGTTCCTACAAAACCTGGATTTGTTTACAGGAAATCTTCCAACCAAAAGGCAGAAGTTGGTAAGAAAGGTCTCTCCCCACCCCAAGGTCAGGTAAAAGCATCATGTTTGATTTGAAGGGCTTATTCCTGTGTGGTAGCAAATGTAGCATATGTAAGATCACTAATGCTAGAAACAAAATAAAAAAAACATTAGAAATTTTTAGGTCGAACATGACAAAAAATATACACCATTAGAAAATTCATCTCATGCCATTCCAATTTTGCTACTTTTCTGTTGGAATGTCCTTGTGGGGTCCAATATGTGAAGTGCGCCACAAAAACTACAAAGAATACGGGAACATGTCACCAATATTAGAAAGGGGAGGAAGGAACATAGCCTATCAAAACATTTTACAGACTTGTGACCCCACATTGTTGAAGTTCTGTGCCATTGACAAAGTTCGGGCACACAGGAGGGGTAACAATCATATCAAAGGAAATTTCTAAAAATGAAACCTACTGGATATACTAGCTGGACAGTATGTACCCTAAGGGGTTGAACATAGAATTGGATCTGAATTTCTATATTTCCAACTCGTAGGGCATTATTTGAAGACTTCAACTGGGTAAAATGTTAGCAGTGAGGAGAAGTGTTTGGCATAGATCGGGCACACTTTCCCTCTTTCACATGCACCCATAAATTTATAATATTTATACTATTTATTGAACATTCATTAATTTCTTTGATTTTACCTTAATTCATTATAAAATAAATTTGTTTTTGTAATTTATACGCTACAATGTTGTAGGGAAGACACCGATACAACATACTTCAAATAGTGAGGGCTCATAATCCTGTTATATTCAGCTTTACAATGATTAGCCATATATACCACTAGTTGGCAGATGTTTTAGGTTTATATATGTCTGTCTGTCTATGTAGGTAATAATTGTAGCAAATTAAATTTAGTCTCATTTGAGGATGTATTAACTTAATCTTGCTAACGGATTGGAAACTGGCATAGTTAAGGATTCTAATATTATGGGGTTATAGGACAGGATGTTAGTATCCAGTGTTCTTCCTGGATGAACATCCGAATACAACACTAACATTTATAGGGAAAGTAGATCCAGGGAATATCTGATTGCCTCTTGGGGGATCAGGAAGGAATTTTCTCCCCTGCAGGAGCAAATTGGATCATTCTTTGCTGGGTTTTTTGCCTTCCTCTGGATCAACTGTGGGTGTAGGATTATAACTTTTTTTTTTTTGGTAATGGTTGAACTGGATGGACTTTTGTCTTTTTTTCAGCCAGACTATGTAACTATGAAGTAAGATGGAGATCATGGCCACAGGATGTGGGCAGGGTCTGGTATAAATATTAGTCCAGTGGCATCTGACACCTATTGTCTATGAAAAAGTTGATTCAATAATGAAACGCGTCAGTCAGATGTGACGTCACACAAATGGAAGTGTTGCAACGGCCATTATGAAGATTGGCAGAATCAAGCTGCTTGTACTTCAAAACATACATGAGCACAATTTTACACCATTACACTTGAATTTTAAAGTAATACCGCACCATGGGAGTATGTTTATCTTTCATGATCACTGAGGATCTTTGAAGAAGTGAGGAGATTGGGCACATTGATGCATGATTTTGAAAAGGCTATTCACAAGACATGCAGGGTAACAGTCATGCCTGAAGGGGAAGGGATCAAGCACGTTGTTTTGGCTTTGTACACAGGTGGTGGATGGAGGATGGATACGTGTATTGTGGATTTGATTCAGTCTAAGAGTGAAACACACATTTTCACCCTAAGAGGGTAAGAGTACTTAGGGGAAGAGTGGTGCACACTTTCTGTATGTTGCACACCATGTCACACATGGAGCATTTTTGCGTAATAAATACTACACTATATAAGGATTTTTTTCTTTTGGAGATTTGGATCAGTACTCTGGAAGATTACAGGAGAGAGAGATTTTATTGGATACAACACATTCTGGTTAAAGAGATCTTGATGGGAAGATTGGAGTATGAAGTAGTGCGCTGTTGCTGGCATACAAGTATATCAGACATTGACAAACAACAAAGTCATACCACCAAGTCCTCACACACGGGACGTTTTGATAACGCGGGTAACATTAGCTGTGTAAGTTACGTTAAAGTAGAGGAGAGTTTTTCAGCTTTTTTTCGCATTTTTGCATTAGTGTTTTAGCGGCATTTGCTTGCAATTTTTTAATCACCACTGGACCAATATACCCACCAGGACCATTATTTCAATTATTTTTTTTTATTAATTATGATGCACTCATTTTATAGTATATATTTTTAAGAATACATTAATGTGTTTTTACAGCATGTATGTGTGCACCATATTGTAAGAGAAGTTCACCATACTAATTATTGTAGGCCCAAAATATCTGATAGGGGTCTCAATTCCTGTACCTTATTTATCATCTGTTGCATCACCTCAAACACCCCCTTAGAAATGAGAGCTCCAGGACCTCTACAGGAAACCTAACACCTCCTAGAGAGTAACTGGCTTGAAAGGAGGTATGCTTCCTGGACCTTGGCCCATCCTAAATTCCATCTGATGAACTACAGTTGACCAATGTCTTTCACAAATCACAGAGCCCCTCTTTGAACAGAAAATGGCAAAATACTGGAACCTATTGAAGGGTGGGACTACCTGGAAGGGAAGGGGTATAAAGTTCTGCCTCTATGTCCCTTTGTTATTTTCCGGACCCCAGAACATCAGGATATCTGTAATGTATCACCATTGCTCTATTTATTTTCTATAAAACTTTCTTTTCCTATAGTCATCTCTCTATACCGATTATATACTGTGTAATACTGTAACATCACTTATTTTTTTGTAATATATCTTTTGTTTGATTCAATTAGTAACTACTTTTCTTCTGTGTAAATAAATTAGATCTTTTATTTTTTGCACAGTTATCCTTTGAGGATTGGCTAAATTCATGTATAGACAAAAAAGGTTGTAATCACTTATTACATTTATAATCTGAGATAGAACCAAGTAAATAAGTGTGGTAGGAAAAACTGCCAAAACAATATATTTATATACTCTGATACAGATTGATATTGCTTAATTTTACACATGGGCATCTCTCTTTTTAGTTACTTAGATGTAGTATTTTTGCTGGTTTCTGGCTGCTCTAATTGCTCCATTTAATTTAGGTATTTGTTGGTTTTTTATACTACCTTGATTACAGCAAAAATAGCAATTGTCACATATCACCTTTTTATATTTATACATTTTTATAATTGTTATAATTGATAAAACACTACATATTTTCTATATGTGTGCTGAGAGGAGGAGAAGTAAGGAGCTGAATCAACAGTGAAGAAGAAAATTGGTAGAAGTCATACCATCAATAAATATCCATCTAATAGGACGCAAGCCATTTTTGACCACTTAGTTGTGAGGTCAAAAATGTTAGGTGAAAGCACAACTGGTGTCATGGTTGGGGGATGTGCACTATATATTAAATAAAAATGGAAGATTTTTACAGCATGAGTCTTTTGAGATGAAAGGATCACACTGTGGAGACGGACTAGTTCATAGGGATTGTGCATATTATTCATTTTATTTTTTTCACTACTTACTTCACATTGGGATTATTGTCATGCCAATATTTCTGTCACTATGTATATTGAAGAGAAGCACAGCATGCTTGTTGTATGATTTGTTATTTAGTAAATTTTTTTTTTTAAGGTAATTTCTATTTGTAACCATGGATGAGTGGTTTGTGTGCGCAGCTGGAGAACCTGTTACTCTATGGGGATGGAGTACAAACACAGCCTCAGGTCCTCTTGACAGGTGTGCAGATGGGGGCGTGTGGCCATGAAGGCACACCGTTTGGGGCCATACACCTGCATCCACACACGTCAAATTAAGACCTGTGGCTGTGTTCACACAGTTGCTGTGTCCCCATAGCGAAACATAACATTACCATTGCTGCATTTTAAATGTTTAATAAAAGTTAAGAAAATAAAAAAAAAAAATATTTACATTTATTTTGAATACAACGAAGAGAAATCCTGGGATGAACGCATATTGTGGGATGTTCAATATGTAGGTGGGGCTTGACTGTGGGCAGGGACACTGGCCCCATGAGTTGTCAGTCCACCCCCTGCTAGATGCTGAAAAGCATTTGCCACTGGGGGTGCCTGCAAATTACTTCACACATTTGGATTCCAGGGATTTATATATTCAGCAATATCTCCACTATATACAAACACCTCAGAAAGTGTTCCTATATACAAACCCCTCATAGAGTGTCTGATATAGCATTAGAGGAACACTTTCTATCACAGATGGAACCTACCAGGGTGTCTATCACCACTTCTATTTATTCTCATGATGGAACCCCTGACAGACCATTAGAAGTCATAACCACATATCTGATATTACAATAGATGGCTATACAAAAGATCAGATTGTTCACCAATGATGTGCTCACATTGACAAAAATTGGTTTCTTTACTGCGCAAAGTCCAGCTCCTGTTTGATCTACTTGAGGAAGTTTATTTTTACAAACTGATTCCTAAATGTTTTTAGTAAAGTTCAATCTGGCATACCACAACTGATATGTATGACTCCAACTGTCCTAAAATTGCTCCTGATTAAGATTTCAAACACATATCTAAATAGGAACTTTCTTGGCTGGGAAAAATAGCAGCATTAAAAATGTTTTTGGTTCCTTCATGTATCGGTGATCTGCAAGGGAAACATACATGATCTACAGGTCATTATTGCTGAGGTAGGTCAGAACAATAGGAATATTAGATTAACGTATACATATAATTACCCAATTTCATTCTTGGACCTTAAAATCAGAGTAGCAAGTTCACCTCCTTCCAAAGGGATGTTTTGAAAAAACAGCTGCATATTTTTTTAATTACTTTGTGAAGATCACTATCATCCCCCCTCTTTGATCAGGGCTATCCCAACCGGACAGTTTCTTTATCACCGTTGGAACTGCACAGAGATTCAGGAAGGAATAGAAGAAAGAAGCTGGAGTTTTGTATCACCGGTTTAAATGGAGGGTATCCCCATATTGTTAAGAGAACCCAGAAGGAAGCTCTGGTCAAGGATAGATTGGAGTTACTAGAACAGGCTATGAAGCAAGATCAGGTCCAAGATGCTCCTGCAAGATTCATAAATGGAATATGGCTCCCAATGAAATGGAGGTGAATCAGTTGTTCAAAGAAAAAGGTAGCGCTGCTCCAGGTAGGCTCACCACTACCACACTCCACAATCCTTCAGTGTGTGTGCTGGCCCAGTTCACACGCTTGTGGTGTAGGTCAAAAGGAATGTCTGGGAGGCTGTACTAAAAAGCACTTCAAACTCCAGGACTTTCGTTTGATCTAGGTGCTCTCCAAACATTGGGAGATACAGTGTCTTGTGGTGGCTCAAATTGTAGGTGAAAAACCCAATTCTTTCCTAGGAGGGCCAGGAATTTAGGGAACCGTCTGATTCACTCTGAGCATATTACCCACAAACTAGAGGAATTGTGTCTTGTAAACCTTGCCAGTTAGACCATTCATTGAACGCACTTTTGTTTTCACTGGCTTGAATCACTCAAAACTTTTCAAATATATGATCTCATCATTTATATGCTTACATGACCCTGGGAAAATAAAGCGTCAGTTGGGAGTCCGGGTGGGTGAACACATGAGGGAGATAGGAGCTAAAGAACCAAGTAACTCTATTGTCCAAACACTCAGGGGGCACACAATGCAGATATGATGGATTGAAAGTGAAGGGTATTTTCACGATGAACTTATCCACAAGAAAGGGGGGGGGGGGGATTTCAATACAATCCTTATCCAAAAAGGAGACATTGGATTTACAAATTAAAATCCCTTGTTCTCAAGGGGTTAAATACAGAACTGAATATTCAAGTTCTTATGCAGAAGGAGGAGGGCGGTGTGGAGTTCTTCTTTTCCTCAATGTCTATTTGCATATAGATCTCGAATTCCACATTTAATTTTTATATAAATTCAGATTTTTTTTTTTCCTTTCTAGTGATAGTCATCATTTGGCAGACTGTTTTTGATTTTCTCCACTGGAGTTTAAAAATAGGAGCAAATATGAACCCAAAGGGTTTGATTTACTAAAAAGGCAAATAGGCGGAGCACTGCAAGTACACCAAAAGTGCAGTTTTCCTAGTTCTGAAGGGAACATTCAGGGAACATAAACAGCTTTTGTGCTTGCACATGGTTGGATTAAAGAAATCAGCAGAGCTTTGCCTCATTTCAGAGCTTCCTCTCAGATCTAAAGCAATTGCAGTGCACAGTATACTTACCTTTTCCTTCCGGGTCATACTTTTCCTAGATCATGCAAAGTTCATTTTGTTGGTTTGAACAATTCCATCAGTGATTCAAAATTTGGTTCTTTATAAAAAAAACAAAATACAAAAAAACACATTGGATAAGGCAAGTTTAGATACAGTCCTAAAAATCACATTTCGTAGTGGACACACTAATAAGGAAAAAACTAATGATCTGACTCTCAACATGAATTTCCATTTTTGCCTCATCTATGGCTTGCTGAAAGCGGATCTTCTCTGCATCCAAGGATCACATTTCAAAAACAGTTTAATGTATTTTTAATATTAAAGCAAACTCTCCATCCATCCATGTCTCCATTTTTATTTTGTTGAGAAGTCACAATCAGCAGTCTCATTGCTCTGATAACACCCAGAGTGCATACTGCTGGAGGGGAGCAGGGTCCTGTTACTTCATCCAAGATACTCCAAGACACTAATCCTCAGCCTCACTGTCCTGGTCACATCTATACCCATGGATGACCCAGAAGATGGAGGGGAAGCACTGGGTGGTCCTGGTGGCCAGCTTCAATGGCTGGAATAACTACAAACATCAGGCTGACATGTCTCACGCTTATCAAATCGTCAAGTAGAACAGCATCCCTGATGAGCAGATCATGGTGAGGGTGTACAACGATATCACAGATAATGAAGAGAATCCATCCAAAGGAATCATCATAAACCTGCCCAACAGTATAGATGTGTATGTGGGAGTGCTGAAGGACTACACAAACGTGTTTGTCACCCCTGGTGGTTTTGAGAGGTGGTGAATGGAAAAGAATCTGGGAGGGTGATTAAGAGTGAACCCAACAACCTTATCTTTATCTACTTCACTTGTCATGGCGCTTCGGGTCTGCTGGCCTTTCCAAGTGATGACTTCCATGTTGAAGAACTGAACAAGATCACTGAGTGCATGTATGGCAACAAGATGTACAAAAAAAAGATGGTTCTACACATTGAGACCTGTAAATCAGGCTCCATGATGAATCATCTACCCAAAAACATTGGTATTGATGTGTTGCTTGACCAGTAAAAACTGTGGTGGCATAAATATCAGTCATGTGATGCAGTATGGGAACCGGACTATTTACAATATGAAGGTGAGCCAGTTCCAGGTTAGCACTAAAATTCAGTGGCCCCTTGCATTACCCTGGAGCCGGTACACAAAATGGACCTCTTCTCCAGCCCAGGAGGAGCCCATGGCCATCCTAAAAAGAGGAAGATCCTGCTACCATATTAAGGGGGGTTGGGGGAGTGAGGGGCCACAGTAGGGGGGGGGAAGAATAGTGAGGCCACCAGTACGGGGGGAGTGAGGGGCCACAAATTACTATTCTTTAACCCTCCTGGCGGTATTCCCGAGTGTAGCTCGGGGTAAAGTTTCAGCACCACAAGCGGTAACCCTGAGCTACACTCAGGAATACCTTGCAGTGCTGCTCCAGGATCTCTTCTTCACTTACCATGTCCCTCCTGCAGTGTCCCCCAGCCAATGTCAGCATCCGTCTTCTGGGTTCTGTTCCCTGCAACGTCAGGACATACGGGGACGAAACGGTGGGAAATTTAAAAATGTGAAAATTGACTCACTAAAAAGTTACATGGTAAAACATTACTGCATCAAACCATTTCACATACATGTTGTCCCGAGTGCTTTGTCCTGCGCCCTGCCTGCATTTTTACCATTCTTTCTGCCTGGAAACTGAGAAACGTCCATGGCGTCCAAAAAGCGTCCCTTTAGGTCAGACGCGGTTTTAGACCGGCTAGAGAACAGCGATAGTAAAATTAGAACCACTTGCGGAATTGAGTGATGATTCGTGGGGGAAATTCGTCAGACACTGGAAACGATTTTGGGACTTTGCTCAGTGATGTGACAACTAGGTGCTATATTTCAAATTTCAGTGTTTTTGGTTTGATTATATTGAATTAAAATATTAATTATATTTTTATGATTCTTTATTAAATTATAATTTATGATTTTGTGCTTTAAATTTTAACATACCCGGGATGTTTACTAGACTCTTGTTCGGACAGATTTCAGTGAGTTATTCCTAAAAATTACAGGCCTGCAATAAAAAAAAAAAAAAAAGTAAAGCTTTAAGCACAGAAATACTGACAGACCGCTAAGGAGGTTAAACCATCCAAACGTGCCAAAAGGTTTTACAATTCTGAAGTCTATAGTGTATACTACAGAAAAAATAAAAAATGCTGTGCACCAGTAAAGTGTTCGGGTCCAGCTTAAGGAAAAAGGTGGAAACCCTGCTGTAGCTAAAGAATCCAGGGGCTGCTGTGATCTATCCTCTTCACTCCCTGAGTGAAGGAGTCTATTGGAGAAGTAGGGAGAGGCAGCCACACCCCCGGCACCACCCACCAACTTCATCTGCCTCAGGAGATCCCCGACGGACAACATAACCAAACTGGATGACAGGAGAGTGTTACAGGCAGCTTCCCCCATTGCTGGGCCCAATGCTGACCTGACTGACTTGGCCAAGCAGTACATGTTTACAAAGCTGCGAGGACAGGGAAAGCGCAGGGGCCTCCCATGCAACTGAAGCCCCTGGGCATTGCCTGCTCTGTAAAGGCGGCCCTGCCATTAGGTTGACGAAACTGAAAGCACAGGAGGACAAAAGGTCAACTACAACATGGATGGAATGGTATTGTGAATTACCAAAACACAGACATTCCTCTATGGGGGTCATTCACGTCCAATACCATATTCAAATTTTTGCTTCATTCCACATGAGTACACCATTATTGGGGAAACTATATTAAACACCCATACCAGTGCTGAAAAATTGTCAGACAGTATTCCTGATGTCTGTGACCCTGAACCATACAACCCATTATGGACAAGGCCATTTAATTGTTTGTTTTCACTATAACCACTTCAAACAGCTCCCTCGAGATATGCAATCAGGATGGCCTTCTGTCCAGAAATGCATCATTTTCCCACAAAAAGGCCATGACGTTGCATACCTAATTTTCTCTCCAAAAAGGTGATGACCCGGCATACATAATTGTTCTTCCAAAAAGGGATGTGCTAGTGAGGGGCTGAATTATAATAAAAAAGGGAATGGGGAATTTTTTTCAATCCTGGATGAGAGAAGAGTCAGATTTGAATGTTCCACCAATTGGGATGGGCCTCATTCATGTCTGAGAGATCGGTCTAAATCAGGTTAGGTCATGGAGGGAGACAGGAGAGAAAAATTCTAAGATCATAGGGGCCTCCATGCTACACCACTGACAATTATCAAACATCTCTTTGGTGCTTACATGTATTGTTAGTATGATCTATAATTTCATTGTTCCCCTCTTTCTGCAACTGGATATATCTGTAAACTGTATGAAGGTCTAAAGCAGCGGTTCTCAACCTGGGGGTCGCGACCCCTTTGGGGGTCGAACGACCATTTCCCAGGGGTCGCCTAAGACCATCGGAAAACACATATTTCCGATGGTCTTAGGAACCGAGACACCACTCCTCTGACTCAGTCGATGTGTGGGCGGGATGACACGCTGCCCTGTCACCTGGCCACACCTCCGGGATCCCTCAACAACTCCGCCTCCTCGCCGCTGATTGGCCACCGGAACTGTAGCTCAGGAGAGGCACACAGGCGGCCAATCACCGGCGAGGAGGTGGAGCTTGGAGAGGAGGAGCCGAGCGGCAGCACGCGTAGATCTAAGAAGATCGAGGGAACTGCCGGAGTAAGTGAAGAGGAGAGCAGCCAGAGAAGGAAGACAGCTGACAGGTAAGTGAGAGAGCGAGCCCAGGCTGGAGCAGGGGTCAGCAAGGTAAGTATCATTGGTGTCAGTGGGAGGAATAGTGCACCATCATTTGTGTGACTAATACCAACAATGGGGCACTATTTCCTCCCCCCCCCCGCACTGACACCAACGATGGGGCACTATTTCCTCCCCCCCCCGCACTGACACCAACGATGGGGCACTATTCCTCCCCCCCACTGACACCAACGATGGGGCACTATTCCTCCCCCCCACTGACACCAATGATGGGGCACTATTTCCCCCTCCACCACCAACGATGGGGCACTATTCCCCCCACTGACACCAACGATGGGGCACTATTCCCCCCACTGACACCAACGATGGGGCACTATTCCTCCCACTGACACCAACGATGGGGCACTATTCCCCCCACTGACACCAACGATGGGGCACTATTCCCCCCACTGACACCAACGATGGGGCACTATTCCCCCCACTGACACCAACGATGGGGCACTATTCCTCCCACTGACACCAACGATGGGGCACTATTCCCCCCACTGACACCAACGATGGGGCTCTATTCCCCCCACTGACACCAACGATGGGGCACTATTCCCCCCACTGACACCAACGATGGGGCACTATTCCCCCCACTGACACCAACGATGGGGCACCATTCCCCCCACTGACACCAACGATGGGGCACTATTCCCCCCACTGACACCAACGATGGGGCACTATTCCCCCCACTGACACCAACGATGGGGCACTATTCCTCCCACTGACACCAACGATGGGGCACTATTCCTCCCACTGACACCAACGATGGAGCCGAGTCAGTGTCGTGGTTTCCTTAACCAAGTGGGCATTTATTTTGAGTTAATACCCCACGCTTTCCCTACTGAAAGGTCAAAGGTGGGCTTCCTAATCTCTCTGCTCTCAGAAAAGGCCTTGGCCTGGGCAAATACCTTATGGGAGAACAATAACCCGGTGATTAACGAGTTTGCCGGTTTTGTTGCCACCTTCTGTAGGAGATTCGACGTGCCGGCCCGCTCCGCCTCTGCTGCCATGCTGCTCATGTCCATGCATCAGGGTTCACGGACTATTGCCGAGTACGCCATAGAATTTCGTACCCTGGTGGCACAGGTGGGCTGGAACAATGAGGCTGTGGTGGCTGCTTTCCTCTTATGGCCTTTCAGATGTGTTGGACGAGATTGCAGCCAAGGAGCTGCCGGTGGAGCTCGAAGCACTCATTTCCTTCCTAATCCTGATTGACACCAGGCTCAGGGAGAGGTCTTCCCTTAAGGAGTGCCTGCGGAGGCCTCCTAACCGATTGGCGCCTACGTTTTCTGTCCCACCCATTCCTCCCTCTCCTCCCACGCCTCCTGGGGAGGGCTTGTCTGGCAAAGAGTCCATGCAGCTGGGGTTTGCTCACCTTTCCAAGGGGGGGCGGGCCTCTCAGCGTCTGGAGGGTCGCTGCCTGTACTGTGGTATCGGTGGGCATTTTCGGCAGTCCTGTCCGGTCCGTCCGGGAAACGCTCGCACCTGAGATCTTGTTGGGGGCAGATCTTGGGTGGAGTTTCCTCGTCCCTGGTGTCCCACAAAGATAAACCACTAATCACTGTTGTCCTCTCTTGGGCGGAGGGCTCGGTGACGGCCCAGGCGCTGGTAGACTCTGGTGCTGGTGGGTTGTTCATGGACAACTAGTTTGCTGCCCAGTACTCCATTCCCCTGCAGTCTCGAGTTACCCCATTGGTTCTCGAGGCGATAGCTGGCAGGCCCCTGCAACCGCCGCAGGTTACCCACGAGACCCTGCCGGTTGAAGTAGCTTTGGGGCTGTTCACAGGGAGTTGGCCTGTTTCCAGGTAATTTCTTCTCCGCACTACTCTGTGGTTTTGGGGTATCCCTGGTTTCAGAAGCACAATCCGACCTTTAATTGGCGAACGGCCGAGATTCTCTCATGGTCTCCACAGTGTGGGGCCGGTTGCATCCGTGGGCCGGTTAAGGTGTTGTGTGCCTCCTCGGACTCTGTTGCCTGCTGACTATGGGGAGTACCTGGACATGTTTGACAAGGTGCGTGGCAGTGCGCTGCCTCCCCATTGTCCATACGATTGCGCCATAGCCTTGCAACCCGGTGCCGCTCCTCCTCGCGGCAGGGTGTATCCTCGTTTGCGGAGAATCAGGCCATGGAGGAGTACGTTGCGGATGTGCTTTCCCGGGGGCACATTCGCAAGTCTACTTCCCTAGCAGGAGCTGGCTTTTTTCTTCGTGTAAAAAAAAAAAAAAAAAAACACAAAAAAGGGCGGTGAATTGAGGCCTTGCATTGATTATAGGGGCCTCAATCGAATCACGATTAAAAATTTCAACCCAATCCCATTGATTTGAGAGTTCGACCGCCTCAAGGGAGCAACGACCTTTACCAAACTCTACCTTAGGGCGGCGTACAACCTTGTACGGATCAAGCAGGGGGGGACGAGTGGAAGACCGCGTTTAACACCAGAACCGGGCACTATGAATACCTGGTGATGCCCTTCGGGTTGTGTAACGCACCCGCGGTCTTTCAGGAGTTAATCAATGATGTCTTTTGTGACATGTTGCAGCAGTGCGTGGTGGTTTACTTGGATGACATCCTGATTTACTCTGTTTCCATGGAATCTCATATCCAGGATGTTAAGCGGGTGCTGCAACGGTTACGTAAGAACAAACTTTTCTGTAAGCTCAAGAAGTGTGAATTCCACCGATCCCAGGTTGCCTTTTTGGGCTACATCATTTCCGCAGTGGGATTTTCCATGGACCCTCAGGTTTTGGCGGTTCTGCAGTGGCCTCATCCCAACGGTCTTCAGCCCAATCAGCGCTTTTTGGGTTTCGCCAACTATTATCAGAAGTTTATCAGGAACTTCTCCACGCTGGCCAAGCCTCTCAGATCTGACCAAGAAGGGCAGTAATCCCCACAAGTGGTCAACTGAAGCCATCTTAGCTTTCGAGGCTCTGAAATCCACCTTCGCTTCAGCTCCAATACTGTCTCATCCCAATCCTGGGTTGCCCTTTGTCCTCGAGGTTGATGCATCTGAGACGGGAATAGGCGCCCACCTGTCTCAGCGTCGGTCGCCCGATGGACCCCTACTTCCCTGTGAGTTCTACTCCAGGAAGCTTTCCTCTGCAGAATGCAACTACCAGATTGGAGACAGGGAGTTGTTGGCCATTATTCAGGCTCTCAAGGAATGGAGGCACCTGCTCGAGGGTTCTGCGGTTCCGGTCCTCATCCTCACCGACCATAAGAACGTGACGTATCTCTCAGAGGCTAAAAAGACTGACGCCCCTTCAGGCCAGATGGGCCCTGTTCTTGTCGCGTTTTAACTATGCGGTCTCCTTTTTGCCTGGCTGCAAGAATGTCAGGGCTGATGCATTTTCGCAGCAATACTCTGAGCCGACCTCGGTCATACCTCCGGATCAGATCCTGGCTGCCATTCGTACCAGAAAAGGCAGGTTGCCTTGAAACGTGTCACCGCCCCCTTGGACGATTCCCAGCAATGTCTTGACATCACTTCCGCTCGGTGGCAATCTTGGATGCACCTCAAGCTGGCTCCATTACCCACGCTGACGTGAGATCAGCAGCGCCCGCCCTGAATCTCGGTTCCTCTCTGCGCCGTGACTCCCGGTTACTGCGCCTGCCATCCTCGCTTCCTCCTGTGGGACCCGCCTAGAGTGCCAGCCATGTAATACCTTGGCACTGCAGCCATCCACCTGTGAGGTGCAGCACAGATGACGTCCTCATATTTGATGCCTGATATCTACCCACGTTTTGTGAGTTTTTAAAATCTTGTGTGCAATAAATTGTTATAATCCTACTGCACTTAGTCTGGCGCACTTCTCTTTTCTTTTTTTACTACAGAATCTGGTTTACTCTAGAGAGTGCCAGCCTCACGACGGTGTCTACATTGCAGCTTTGTATATATATGTATACACACCATCTATCCCAATCCAGTACTGTTTGCACTACAAGTCTTTCTTCTCCTCCCTCCCACCCCCCCCCCCCCCGCTTCCTTACCACTGAAGCTGCATTATTTACTTGTTGTACTCCCATTACTACCATATATAATTATATACCTCAATTTCCGTTTTTGTTCGTTCTAAAACTGGACTATTTTTATGATGCTTAAGATTTTCTGAGTAAACTTTATATCCACCAAAATTTCTCTTGCGCCAATTACATTTTCATTTTGCCATTCGTACCAGCCCGACTTCTCCCCTTGGGGAGCAGATTTTGGCGGCTCAAACTGATGCTCCTCCTGAGAGACCGGATGGTAGATGTTTCGCACCTGAGGGATTGCGCACCCGCTTGCTACGTGCCTACCATAATTCCAAGGCTGCCAGCCATCCAGGTAGGAACCAGTTGTCCTGGGTCATCTCTCGGTCATTCTGGTGGCCATCTCTCCGTTCCGACATCACCTCATATGTTGCGGCATGTTCTGTCTGTGGAGAAAAAATCTCCTCGGCATCTTCCACCGGGCCTTCTGCAACCCGTTCCCAATGGGGAGCGTCTCTGGTCACACCTGGGCATGGATTTTATTGTAGACCTCCCTGCGTCTCAAGGCCATATGGTCATTCTCATGGTTATCAATCGTTTTTTTCCAAGATGTGCCATTGTGTTCCGCTCAGGAAATTGCCAACTGCGCAAGAACTGGCCACGGTTTTTGCCAGGGAGATCTTTCGCTTGCATGGGTTGCTTAAGGTGATTGTCTCGGACCGTGGAAGTCAGTTTGTGTCCAGGTTCTGGTGCGCCTTCTGCTCCCAGTTGGGTATCAAGCTCTCCTTCTCTTCGGCCTACCACCCGCAGTCCAATGGGGCTGCGGAGCATTCCAACCAGGCCCTGGAACAATTCCTTCGCGGCTATATCTCAGACCATCAGGACAATTGGGCCGATCTTCTGCCATGGGCGGAGTTTGCCAGAAACTCAGCTGTCAACTCCTCCTCCGGGATGTCTCCCTTCATGGCCAACTATGGGTTCCAACCTGCGGTATTGCCAGAGTTCTCACCACAGGACATTCCGGCTGTGGATAACCATCTTGCTGCCCTGCATTCTTCGTGGGGGCAGATCCAGAGGTCCTTGAAGGACTCAGCACAGCGTCAGAAGTTCCAGGCCGACCGTAGACGGTTGCCTGCTCCTTCATACCAGGTCGGAGATAGGGTGTGGTTGTCCACTCGCAACCTCAATCTTCGGGTGCCCGCACCCAAACTGGCCCCCTGTTTTGTTGGTCCTTTCCGCATCCTCCGTAGGGTAAACCCAGTTGCCTATGCCCTTGCTCTTCCTCCTGGGATGTGTATCTATAAAGTCTTCCATGTATCCCTGTTGAAGCCTCTAGTTTGTAATCGCTTTATTGCCTCTCTGCCTCGGCCCTGTCCTACCTGGGTTGACGGGCATGAGGAGTATGAGGTGAGCCACATCCTGGACTCTCGATTGGTCCGCGGTCGGGTGCAGTTCCTGGTCCATTGGCGTGGTTATGGTCCCGAGGAGCGTTCCTGGGTTCCTTCCGCGGATGTTCATGCTCCTGCCCTCCTCCGCGCTTTTCACGCCCACTTTCCTCAGAAGCCTTATGTTGAGCAGCTGAGGGGGAGGGGCCCTTGAGGAGGAGTTACTTTCAAGTTCCTACCGTTCCTCAGGATTTGTGCAGCTCTATGTGCTGGCATCCATCTTGGGTGTCTGCTAAGCATTGTGGGATCCTTTATGCTCTCATTCCTCTGCAGCTCCTCCCAGGATGGTGCGGTTTAATCACATTTAAGTCTGTCGGTTGCAGCCGTTCTTTGCATTTGTGTCCTGTACATTGCATTGAAGCAAGCTCTTGTTCAGCTCTTGTTCTCCTGGACACCGACTCAGCTTTGACAAAGACTCCTCTTGCTCTGACCCTCGGCCCGTTCTGACCATTCTCTGCTTTATTCCATTACCTGACCTCCCGCTGCTGAACCCGGCCCATGACCTGAGTATTCTTGCCTACCCTCTTGTACTGTCTGTTCCGCTGTTATCGACCCAGCCTGTCCGACCACGCTATACGTCTCTCCATCTAGCAACTACCCGCTATACGCCATTGGCGGCAGCCGTACCGCAGCTGGGGTTACTCGGGGCTCGGGACCTGGTCTCAGGCTACGTCAAGTCCATCCCCACCATCTGGGGCCCTGGTGAAGGGCAGCCTGGGGCTTATACTCCGCGCCCTGAGGGACTCCGGTCTGTGGGTCACCAGAAGCTGTTGCCAGTCAGTGTGTGACCTTACCACCGCTCCAGCCCTGACAGAGCCTCAGCATCCAATCACCTCACATAATGTCCTCCCCCTCCCCCTCTCCCCCTCCCTCCCCCTCCTATGTTTAACACAACCAAAAGGCGAGCTAAAGGCTGCTATCCAATTAAAGGTTATTTGCAAAAATTACCTACTCAGGGATAGTAAAATGCAGATTTACCAGTGGGAGCCTAATTATTTGTGGGTCTCACGTGACATGAATTCACTTTATATGTCTATCCCTCACCAATTTGGCCTTAAGGCATTACAATATTTCCCATTATTAGACGCCAAACAAGCTACATTCATCATAGAAGTTACACAAGTCTGCTTAATCCATAATTTTAGTTATAATGGTGAATTCTATATAAAAATCCAAGGCACAGCTATGGGAACCAATTTTGCTCCCTTGTATGAAAACTGGGCGATGGAAAGAAAAAATATATATGGAAAAAAAAACAGGTTTTCTGCAAATTTTTTTGGGAGATATATAGATGACATTGTCATCTGGGATGGCACAGCTACATTAATAAACCTATTTGTGGAGCATTGCAACAGCAACCCTCATGACCTTTGCTTCTAGAAGATCTACACCTTTAGACACTACTACCTAATAAACAAAGTCACCTACCAGAGGGCTCCAAACCTTAAAAACAAAAAACATAGCCCCCAGTAAACTTCCTCCCACTGTGTCCAACTCAGTCCACTTGCCTTATCCCCCTTACCGGCATGTATCAATACCGCAAGGCTCTGTGCAAGACCTGTTCCTTTGTCACTCATGGACAGAAGAATTTACTATAAAAAAAAAAAAAATGGTAAGACCTCCAAATTTGACAATTTCTATAATTGCTCCTCTGATTTTATCTAGTATACTGCCTATCTTGCCCATGCACTAAATTTTATGTTGGCCGAACCATACGCTATGGACGGCTAATAGAGGAGGGGAAAGACAAGACAACCAGTGCTCCCATACACTTTGCAGAATAGCATCACAAATCAACCATTGGACTTCAAGTCTGGGTGTTAGATCACATCCCCAAAACCTTGCCAGATGCTGAGCGATGCCATAGGTTGTGCGTCAGAGAAACCTTTTGGATTTACTCCCTGCATACTCTCTCACCAAGAGGTTTGTTTGTATGAAGAATTGGAAATGTACACCATCATGTAGTTTGATATATATTTTAACCTACTATACATAAATTTATTTATTCCATTTATATGAAAATTGAATTTAGAAATTTCTGGGAAAATATGGGGGTGGATGGTCCAATTGGGTTGACTTTTTTCCATGACATACCAGTGAGTATAGTAGGATTAGCATGATACAGTTTTATTATATCTTATGTTTTTATATTATATTAGTTGTCTCCTCTATTAAGGCTTAGGAAGTGTCCTGATTTTATATATGCTCAGAGTCTCGTAACTTATCTAACAGCATATGCATTTATTTTTGGGTTGTACAATTTACACCTTCTATGATGGTTGTTGCCATGGCTTAGCCCAATTTTATTTATGTAATTTGCACAATTTATACAATTTATCATGGTTTATTTGCACTGCTCTTGTAATCCTTTATTATGAAGTATATTGCATATAGTCCCTGTCCCTTTAAGAATGGCAGCCTTCAACTGACTTCACATCTTGTGTGAATAACCGAAAATATTCCTCCTCCGTCAGCTTGACAAAAAAGAGCGTGCCTGTGACGAGACCTACAGTACACATGCTCGCGAAACGCATAACGACGTTCTGTGATGTCATTACACCAACGTGAGCTCCAGCCCTCACTTCCGGGCACCACCATCTTGCCGGATCAGCATGGAATAGTGATAGGGAGGATCTGGTTACTACACATTGTGATGACAGGACCACCACACTGAGGCGGTTTATCCCCGATGGACTAGATGCCATATTTCACCTGCTTTCCTTCAAGTGGGTTTTAATTGTGTACAATAAATGTTTGTTTAATCTACACTTAGATGCGCTCTCTCTTTGGTTTATTGTAGTTAAAGCTGCATGATTTCCAAGTATAATATTGATCACTTTAGAGAACTCAATGTCCTTACACTGAAGGGTGTCAGTTAAAGAACCAATATAACGTGTTTTTCATAGATCTGGCGGCTATGGCCAACAACCAAGCCTCCTTCACCCATGTCAAGGCTCACTTGCTTTGTTCTTACATTTCTAGTCATACAGGTGTCCCGGTGGCTGGTTTAGGACATTTGGGGGAGGACCAACACCATCAGGTGTGGAGCCAGAATCCCCGCTGGTGAGTATATAGGATTTCTGATTATACATTAACTTGTGGTTTTTCACCCCTTCCCCTCCTAGCTCATGCACAGTTCATTTTCAGTCTGTTTTTCATAGGAATCCCCATCAACTGTTCAAAATTCTGTCCGATACCCAACATGCAGGATAAGACACTTTCAGCTATGGTCCGAAATGCATGTCATTGCCGACACACTAATGATGCGAAAAACAAATGATCCAACTATCAACATGAATGTTAATTTGCTTTTCACCTCATCTGTGGCCTGCTTAAAGCCCATCTTCCCTGCATCAAAGCACCACAATTAAAACACAACCCAATTCATTTTTAATACTCAATATCTATCCAGGCCTCCATTTTTATTTTATTTTGTTGAGATGTCACAATCTGATCTCATTGCTGTGATAACACCCAGAGTACAGACCGCTGCAGGGGAGCAGGGTCCTGTTACTAAATGTAAGATGCTTCCAGTAACAATAATCCTCAGCCTTACTGTCCTAGCCACATCCATGCCCATGGATGACCCAGAGGTTGGATAAAAGAAGTGGTTGGTCCTGGTGGCTTGCTCCAATGGCTCCTACAACTACAGACATCAGTGCCAAGCTTATCAAATCAAGTAGATCATGGTGATTATGTACGATGATATTGCAGATAATGAAGAGAATCCAACCAAGGGAATCATTAAAAATGGGCCCAACAGTATACATGTGTTTGTGTAGACCTTAAGAACTCTAACACAAGAGGCGGTGAAGGGGAAAAAAAAAAAAAAAAAAAAAAAAAAAAAAGGATCTGGGAAGGCGATAAAGATATGGTCGTTAGGTCCACTCTCTTAATCAGCCTCATTGATCATGGAGCTCCGGATCTGCTATCCTTTCCAAGTGATGACCTCCACATCGAAGAACTGAACAGGCCAGTCAAATATATGTATGATAACAAGATGTACAAAAAGATTGTTCTATACATAGATCTGTAAATCTGGCTCCATGAAAATCATCTACCCAACATTGAAGTTTATGCTACCATAGCCGCCAACCCTCATGAGTCCTCTTACACTGAGAAGCAAGACCGATACCTCGGTGATCTTTACAGTGTCAGCTGGAAGGAAGACTACACAGTTTTACTGGTCAAGGCACACACTAATACCAGTCATGTGATGCAGTATTGGAACTGGACCATTTCAAGATGAAGGTAAACCAGTTCCAGGGTAGCGCTAAATCAGTGGCTTCTTGCAAAACCTTGGAGCCGGTACACAATATGGACCTTATCCCTGGCCCAGCAGAGCCCATGGCCACCCTAAAGAAGAAGTTCCTGGCCATTAACAATTTGATTTTAATTCTAGTGATTCTATTTTTGTTTCTTATCCCTTATAATTATTTCTGTAATTGTTTTACATAAAAGATATGCCTAGCCACACTTAGTGCTGGTTGTCACACACAGTAGACACGATCGATTGCAGACGACTCCACACAGCGTTACTATTAAAACAGCGTCTGAAAAGAAAGCGCCCACGGCAGACAGCTAAATTGTGTCCTGCACATGCGCATTTATATCCGTGCATACATGCTGGAGAAGCATCTAGTTCTTGACTGTCATGTAATCCTTTAAAAAGCTATTTATCCATTTAATTTTTTTTGTATGTAATATATTTGTTTAAAATTAAGTCCCAATACTTGTGAAAGCAAATTTCAATGTGAACATGTTTCTGCAGTGATTTTTCGTTGTGTTAGACGTGCTTCTAGCACATCTGCTTTCTTAGATGGATTCCTGTATTGTGCCTAGTTAGTAAATTCGCTTTCACGTCTACTTGTTAGACGCTTTCTTTAGTAAAATGTCTTTGCCGTCTAAAAGTAGACGGACTCTAATGAAAAGTAGACATTAGCCCACGGAAATGTACCTAGGCGCCGTCTAGATACATTAGTAAATCAGGGCCTCAGCATCCAATCACCTCACCTTTCATGATGTCACAATATATATTCTCTCTCTCATGCAGATCAACTATGTTTAACACAACCAAAATGGTGAGCCAAAAGGCTGATATCCAATTAAAAATGAGGTTATTTGCAAAAAATTACCCACTCAGTTGGGCTCCCACTGGTAAATACATAAATCCTGCATTTTACAATCCCTATTTGTGGGTCTCACTTGACATGAATTCACTTTGTCTATCCATCACTAATTTGGCCTTAAGGCATTACAATATTTCCCATTATTAGACCCCAAACAAGCTACTGTCATCATAGACGTTACACAAGTCCGCTTAATCCATAATTATTTTAGTTATAATGGTGAATTCTATATACAAATCCAAGGCACAGCTATGGGAGCCAATTTTGCTCCCTTGTATGAAAACTGGGCGATGGGCCTCTGGAAAGAAAAACTATATATGGAAAAACAGCTTTGCTGCAATTTTTATTTGGGAGATATATAGATGACATTCTTGTCATCTGGGATGGCCCAGCTACATTAATAAACCTATTTGTGGAGCATTGCAACAGCAACCCTCATGACCTTTGCTTCGCATATGTTTCTGACCCCAATAGTTTGGCCTTCCTAGATCGATCTTGAAGTTAGTCACAATAGTGGGGTAATACAGGCCAGAAACTTCAAAGCCCACAGTGGGCATTCCTATATACACCGACAGCTGCCATTTCCCCAAATGGATTAACATCCCTAAAAAAAGGGGCAGTTCTGTTGGTTGTACATTGATTACATTGAACAAAAGCATAGCCCTAAAAAAAAAAAAAACAAAACACACAAACAAAAAACACACAAACAAAAAAACACACAAACAAAAAAACACACAAACAAAAAAACACACAAACAAAAAAACACACAAACAAAAAAACACACAAACAAAAAAACACACAAACAAAAAAACACACAAACAAAAAAACACACAAACAAAAAAACACACAAACAAAAAAACACACAAACAAAAAAACACACAAACAAAAAAACACACAAACAAAAAAACACACAAACAAAAAACACACAAACAAAAAACACACAAACAAAAAACACACAAACAAAAAACACACAAACAAAAAACACACAAACAAAAAACACACAAACAAAAAACACACAAACAAAAAACACACAAACAAAAAACACAAACAAAAAACACAAACAAAAAACACAAAAAAAAAAACACAAAAAAAAAAACACAAAAAAAAAAACACAAAAAAAAAAACACAAAAAAAAAAACACAAAAAAAAACAAGTTTTCAGATGAGGGTTAGTCAACTGAACCAATAGAAAGCCTACAACTGATATTTAAACAGTAAACCTGAAAAGAAAAAATACCAAGAACAGCGACCATTCTACTTATTTTCATTACCACATTTCACAAGTCACCTACCGGAGGGCTCCAAACCTTAAAAACCAAAAAAACAGCCCACAGTAAACTTCCTCCCACTGTGTCCAACTCAGTCCACTTGCCTTATCCCCCTTACCGGCATGTATCAATACCGTAAGGCTCTGTGCAAGACCTGTTCCTTTGTCACCCATGGACAGAAGAATTTACTATAAAAACAGTAAGACCTCCAAATTTGCAATTCCTATAATTGCTCCTCTGATTTTATCTAGTATACTGCCTATCTTGCCCATGCGCTAAATTTTATGTGGGCCGAACCATACGCCATGGACAGCTAATAGAGGAGGGGAAAGACAAGACAACCAGTGTTCCCGTACACTTTGCAGAATATCACCACAAATCAACCATTGGACATGAAGTCTGGGTGTTAGATCACATCCCCAAAACATTGCCAGAGGCTGAGCGATTCCATAGGTTGCGTCAGAGAAATCTTTTAAAATTTACTCCCTGCATACTCTCCCCCCAAGGGGTATGAATGAAGAATTGGAAATTTCCACCATCATGTAGTTTGATACATATATTTCAACCTACTATACACAAATTTATTTCTGTTTACATGAAAATTGAATTTAGAAATTTCTGGGAAAATATGGGGTTAGCTGGTCCAAATAGTGATTTTTTTCCTCGACATACCAGTGAGTATAAAATAAGGTATATATGCACATAAAAAGTTCGATCAATATAAAGTTTGATCAATATATAAAATCGTCCAATAGGCTGTATGTGGTATTCGGCACCAAAATAATTCCCACACCAGCGGGTAATTCCAAAGCCTGTGACAAGGAATAATATGGAAAAAATGCGCACTCACCGACTGCACATAGAATATGCTCATGTAAATATACGATTCTCCATCTGGTGGGGTATAAGCAATAGGCAGGTGGTGGGCTTCCCTCAAGAGCAGGAGGTCATCTGACTTGGGTGTAGTGCTCCGCTGTGTCCAGAGGTTTCCTTATGCTGTCTGGATGTAAATTATGGACAAAGGGCTCCCTCTTCTGGATGTAAGATGGAACCAGAAATAGCTCTATGGATGCTAAAAGCTCCTCCAAAAAGGGAGCAAAAAAAAAAAAAAAAAAAAGTGCCAATAGTGTAGTATTCCTTGAAATTTATTGAATAAAACAAAAACATCAAGTGGAGGTACAGTACAGTATATGAAGAGTACTGCAGCACTGACCCTTACATATGATGGCCGCTGGACCTCCTTGTGGTCCTGGTGGCAATGACATCACACGCTGTCAGCTCCTCCTGAGGCCTTTCGTGCTAAGGCACATCAGAGGGGAAAGCTAAACAGCCGTGTGACTGACGTCCAAAACTTAAATAGCGGAGATGGCGCATGCGCATTACCGCCCCACCATTTTCGGAGAACTGCTCATGCGCGCTTCCAGAGACGCCATTTTGCTGTGGATTAGTGCAATCGTAAGACACAGTAAAGAGAATGGTGTCAAGATGCCAGTAGCTGGTGGAGCCCAGGAAGCCTTGACACTACGCCGCCGGTGCCACGTGAAGGCCCAGGGGGCCATCTTTATATTTAAAGGGTCAGTTTGTTCATTCAGATTTGGCACCACGGCGGTTTTGAATACATATCCTTGCTTTTCAAATAAAGTCTATTATCTACTACACTATGAGTTCCTCCTTCTGTCTCCTGCGAGGAGCCTTTTCAATTTTTGCAGCCCCAGAGTGAGCTCTGTACCAGCTCCTGGGAGAAGGGGGGACTACATCTTGGTAAAGATTTCTGACCTTCTGGACTTCATCTTCTCCACACGAGGGCGCTTCATCTTCATAAATTTTCCAGCTTCTGCCCATGACCAGACCAGAAAAGGAGGGGAATCTTCAGGATATTTTACACATATGCGTACTACCAATACACTTCTGGTTAGTGTGCATTCCTACCATCTGCACTGGGAATCAACAAGCACTTGTTCTTTTGGACTGATTTGATATAATTTATTTTATTTCATATATCCATTTGCATTTAATTGCATATAGCGTAACACCAGATAGCGCTGACATACATACATACATACACACAGTATATATATATATATTATATTAATATATAATATATTTTCTTTGGGACTTATGTTTTTCCTTGAATGCTCAGCTGCTAATTATTGAGAGCGCTCACTGCATTTGTAGATCTACTCCCAGTAGCCAGAAGCTGTCAGTGGCGCAGTTCCCAGGGGGATGATATGTAGCAGTTACTAGTGTACAGAACCAGAAGGCATGTGTAAAACAAGGGGGAAGAGGCACTTAGACAAACTTTCCTGAATAAAAATAAAAATAAAGAACCCCTAAAAAAGGTGAAAATATTATGATTTATGTAAACAGAAAAAAAAACTTATTAAAAACTTTAAAAAAAAAAAAAAGGGATAAACATAGATAAAACACATCCATGGCATAGAAGACGCTCAGGATGGCTATTTGCATTACCGCTCCGCCATCATATCAAAGAACTCAAATATGCGCAGACGTGCATTAAGACAGTTAGAGTAATATTATAGATGCCATCAGCTTAGAGCAAAGGATGGCGAAGTGTCCCAGGGGAAATCTATAATAACTGATAATACATATAGAGCAATGCCAGAGAGAACATACATGTGAAGTTCCCCTAAATGTAAATAACCCCAGGGATGAAGATCATATTGTGATCTAAAATTAGTAATGGTCAAAATTAGCGTCCACGGCATATAAAAAAGGCACCCAATTTCAATATTAAAACACATTATCTGATATAAATATGTAAATCCCCACAATTACTACAGAGTCAGATACATACAAAATGTTATATAAAATTCCATTGTAGAGAAAAAATACCACAGGGATTTCAAAGACTACTCAGATCACATAGTTTTTGATTGGCAGAAGATTAAGGAACCTACCTCCACTATTCCTGACTTCAAACCCCCAAAGTCAGGCTTTAAATCCAAATCTAAGGGGAAGGATCATAAGGTGAACTTTAAGGGTAGGCCCCACAGAGGTAACTAATACTAATGCCTATGATTACCAACATTATAATGTCTCTACCTCTAATAGATTTGAACCTCTCCAGGATAACAATCGGTTCCAGGGATTACCGTTGGCACCCTAATAATTACACCCCAGGTAATACAGGAAATGGGCTGTTTACTAATTAGAACACTCCCCCCAGGGGGTTTTCTGACTCTTGACCTAACACCCAGGTTTCTAGCTCTAAATATCCAAACCAATCCTATAACATGTATTACCAATCCCCACGACAACACAAGACCAACAAAAATAACAAATTGAAAAATGGAAGAACCCATTATTCATTTAATAGTACTAACTCCCAATGGCAGACACACTAACAATCGCAATTACCAAAAAACGGGAATAAAAACTCCCAAAATCCTGCACAGAATAATACATATCAGTCCAACCATCATAGACAGCCTTTTTTAGGAGTAGGCCAGACACGCAAAAAGAGCTAAGGGAGAGGAATGAGAGGAGGAAGGAGGGCAAATGGACACCCCCCAAAAAAAGAAGGGTGTAGTTGGCCATGGCATTTTTAACCTTAGCAATATCGAGTTAACCAATGATGAATTACACTCTTGATAAGGGCCTTAAATACGCACCTGCTAATAAAATTAATAAGTTCAACACTTATATAGATATACATAAATTTGCCAGACGACTATCCCTCAAAAAAGGTATTTCATTAATAATCCCATTACTAATAGCACCATCCCCGATGGGTTTACACATTCTAATTTGCGCAATGCAACTACGTATAACCCACCTCCGCAATCACAGTCCTATGTTAACCTCTTCAAAGAAAAGGTTTTGAAAGACCTAAGGAATATACCTGCTAAAAAACGCATTTATGATGGTTCTGGGGATGTAAAGGCCACCAAGTTGTTGCTTGAAAGAAAAGACTTGGTGATTAGGCCGGCTGACAAGGGAGGAGGGGTGGTGATCTTAAACAAAAATGACTACATAATGGAGGTCCATAAGATCCTTAGTGACACCACTACATATACCCCTTTATCTAAGGACCCTATGTCAGGCTATAAGAAGTCACTCAAGGCCATAATTAACAGGGGTTATAACAACCAAATTTTAAATAAAGAAAAAGCCTTTTTATGCCCCATAGTTCCAAAACTTCCTGTTCTATATATTCTTCCTAAGATACACAAGGATCCTGTCCAACCACCTGGACGACCAATAAGTGGAATCAGATCCCTCAGTTCAAAAATTGGAGAATATTGATTTTTTTCTCCAACCTCTAGTCACGTAAACACTATCTTACTTACGTGACACAAAGCAAGTGCTTAATGAAGTCAGCAATATGAAAAATGCTTCAAGACTCTTAGTAACAGCGGACGTGGCTTCCCTTTACACAAGTATTAAACATGCAGATGGAATGGAAGCAGCAGACTTCTACTTAACAAATTACAGTACTTTACCTACCATACAGACACATCTTAGTTCTGTTAGATTTCGCGATGAACCACAACTACTTCTGGTTCAATAAGTCATACTATCTACAAGTTAAGGGCATTGCAATGGGGGCTAAATTTGCTCCCAGTCTGGCCAACTTATTCATGTCCCGATGGGAGGAGGATTTAATATATGCAAGGGACTGGCCAGAACTGGTGATGTACAAAAAAGGTATATTGACAATATCCTCTTCCTTTGGAATGGGGAGGAGGAATTCGCTTGTCAATTTCTTTTCCACCTTGAACCACCACCACCTTAACATCAACCTCACCTATGTATACAGCCAACAAGAAATAAAAACTTCTTGGATCTCACTATTAAACTATAAAATGGCAAAATTGTGACCAAATCATTTAAGACAACTGACTGGAACAGTTATATTCCAACCAGAAGTTGCCATCATCCCAACTGGCTAGGCAACATCCCAAAGGGTCAATTCATGCGCATAAGACACAATTGCACAGATATTGATACCTATTACTCCCAAGCAGAAATCTTGAAAAATAAATAAATAGATTCTTAGAAAAAGGTTACGAGGAATCCACTCTTCATAATACCATTCGAGAGGTTGCCCAATTGGATAGGAACAATATGCTACAAAAACAAATCCAAACAGATACAAGAAAAAAATCTGTCCCTTTGTGACTACATTCTCAACCCAATTTAGACACATCAGTAAGATTATTCATAATAATTGGAATATTTTTAAAAAAATGGATCCTATTTTGGGAAAGGCCTTACCCAATAGACCGGAAATCATTTTTCGAAAAGCAACAGCACTCAGACATCAGATTGCACCAAATGTGGTAGATCCCCCAAGAAGCATTTCCCTGTTCAATGACCTTAAGGGATTTCACCCTTGCAATAGATGTGTCATTTGCAAATGCAATGGCATTACAAAACATCGGTTAGATACCTTTGAATCATTTATCACAGGTAAATCATACAAATATCAAACAGTTCATCTCATGTGAAAGCAGATATGTTGTGTACCTGTTACAATGCCCTGGTCAGAAACAGTACATAGGCCGCATAAGGAAATTATGTGACCGCTTACGAGAACACGTAACTAATATTAAGAAGGGATATAGAGAACATTCCCTCTAACCACTATCGGTTGTTTCACAACATGGACCCTACATCCCTCAAGTTTGTGGGTATTGACTGCATCTCTACCCACTGGAGGGGCATGAATAAAATGAGGGCTGTATCACAGGCCGAGACTAGATGGGTGTATGAGTTGGATACTTTACACCCACGAGGACATAACATTGAGATCGAGGTTGTTTTATTGACAACTAACTTTACCCTGTCTTATATTAAACATTACATATTTGCTCATACATACCCGTTTTTGCTTGATTCAGAGGATATATTTTAATATTTTTTGTATATCGTTTTATGACCGTTTGTTTTACTTTATTTGGCTATAGAATATTGATTTTTATGAATTTTACGTATTATACCTTTGTTTTCTAGGTTTATACAATGGAATTTGATATAACATTTTGTATGCATCTGACTAATTATTGTGCAGATTTACATATTTATATCAGCTAATGTGATTGATAATATTAAGATTGGGAGCCTTTTATATGCCGTGGATGCTAATTTTGACTATTACTAATTTTAGATCATAATATGATCTTCATCCCTGGGGTTATATACAGTTAGGGGAACTTCACATGTATGTTCTCCTCTCTGGCATTGTTCTATATGTAGTATCAGTTATATTTCCCCTGGGACACTTAGCCATCCTTTGCTCTAAGCTGATGGCATCTATAATATTACTCTGATAACTGTCTTAATGCACTTCTGCGCATATTTGAGTTCTTTGATATGATGGCGGAGCGATAATGCAAATAGCCATCCTGAGCCTCTATGCCGTGGATGTTTATCCCTTTTTTTAAGTTAAGTTTTTTTTTCTCTTTACATAAATCATATGATTTTCACCTTAAGGGTTCTTTATTTTTATATATTTTTAATAAGGGAAGTTTGTCTAAGTGCTTCTTCCCCCTTGTTTTACACATGCCTTCTGGATCTGTACACTAATAACTGCTACAGATCCCCTTGGGAACTGCACCACTGACAGCTTCTGGCTACTGGCATCTTGACACCACTCTTTACTGTGTCTTACGATCGCACTAATCCATGGCAAAATGGCGTCTCTGGAAGCGCGCATGCGCAGTTGTCCAAAAATGGCGGCACGGTAATGCGCAATCTCCGCTATTTAAGTTTTGGACATCAGTCACACGGCTGTTAGCTTTCCCCTCTGATGATGTGCCTTAGCACGAAAGGCCTCAGGAGGAGCTGACAGCGTGTGACGCCATTGCCGCCAGGACCACGAGGAGGTCCGGCGGCCATCATATGTAAGGGTCAGTGCTGCAGTACTCTGCATTTTTCATATACTGTACCTCCACTTTATTTCTCCACTTGGTTATTTTATCCAATAAAATTTCAAGGGATACTACACTATTGGCACTCCCTCTTTTCTTTTGGCTCCCTTTGGAGGAGCTTTTAGCATCCATAGAGCCATTTCTGGTGCCATCTTAAATCCAGAAGAGGGAGCCCTTTGTCCATAATTTACATCCAGACAGCATAAGGAAACCTCTGGACACAGCGGAGCACTACACCCAAGTCTGATGACCTCCTGCTCTTGAGGGAAGCCCACCACCTGCCTATTGCTCATACCCCAACAGATGGAGAATCGTATATTTACATGCGCATATTCTATGTGCAGTCGGTGAGTGCGCATTTGTCATATTATTCCTTGTCACAGGCTTTGGAATTACCCGCTTGTGTGGGAATTATTTTGGTGCCTTATACCACATACAGTCTATTGGACGATTTTATATATTGACCAAACTTTTTATGTGCATAGATACCTTATTTTATCCTCTTAGCACTGCACTTTACCTTCCCATTAGTACTCTAAGGTTCGTGATATTTCCTTTAGTGTACTAGCTGCTGCTTATAGAGCGCTCACTGAATTACTATACACATACCAGTGAGTATATTAGGATTAGCAGGATACAGTTTTATTATATCTTATGTTTTTATATTATATTAGTTCTCACCTCTATTAAGGCTTAGGAAGAATAACACAGAAAATAAAAAAGGTGCGGTGCTGATAGATATGACATAAGATCTATAAACCCATATATGTCTCAGATGATCTGAAAACACACTGATGTATAACAGAAATAAGGACCAATACTTAAGATAAAGATAAATAGGTAATAATGTCCAGGCGAATAAACGCAGGATCTTGCATAGAAACTAGTAAGCCCAGGATCAAAACGGTAAAATTGCGCACTCACCGGACGCGCTATATAAAAGCACATATGTAGTATGACCCCTGGAAATCACTCATCAAGCGGGTACAGTGGGTATCCGGGAGCAGGCGATCTTGGTAAAATGGACAGCATCCAGATCCAGAGATCCTCTTTAGACAAGGTGAGTAATGAGCGAGGAACTCCCTCCGGTGGCCAAAATAGGTCAGATGTCCTAAAAATTAGTTAGCTCCAGGTAGGAGCCAAAAAAACCTCATAGTGTAGTAAGTGAGTAAAATCAAGAACATTTATTCCAAAATAGTATAAAACAGGGCAGAAAACACTGAACTAGTGAATGATAAAAGTTGTGTGACGGACCAAAAGTAATATGGCCGCTGGGCCTCCTCGTGGCTCCGGGCGGCTAAGATGTCACGCTCTGCTGGCTCCTCCTAAGGCCTTTCGTGCTCCAGCACATCAGAGGGGAGGCCTGGACATTATTACCTATTTATCTTAAGTATTGGTCCTTATTTCTGTTATACATCACAGTGTGTTTTCAGATCATCTGAGACATATATGGGTTTATAGATCGTATGTCATATCTATCAGCGCCGCACCTTTTTTATATTTTCTGTGTATTTTTGAAGGTTTTGCTGTGATTGCCTTGGGTGCATTGGCTGCTGTTGTGAGAGCGCTCACTTTCTTATTTTTCTTTTATAAGGCTTAGGAAGTGTCCTGATTTTATATATGCTCAGAGTCTTGTAACTTATCTAACAGCATATGCATTTATTTTTGGGTTGTACAATTTACACCTTCTATGATGGTTGTTGCCATGGCTTAGCCTATTTTTATTATGCAATTTGCACAATTTATACAATTTATCATGGTTTATTTGCACTGCTCTCTTGTAATCCTTTATTATGAAGTATATTGCATATAGTCCCTGTCCCTTTAAGAATGACAGCCTTCAACTGACTTCACATCTTGTGTAAATAGCCAAAAATATTCCTCCTCTGTCAGCTTGACAAAGCGTGCCTGTGACGAGACCTACAGTGCACATGCTTGTGAAACGCATAACTACGCTCTGATGTCATTACACCAATGTGAGCTCCAGCCCTCACTTCCGGGCACCACCATCTTGCCGGATCAGCCTGGAATAGTGATAGGGAGGATCTGGTTACTACACATTGTGATGACAGGACCTTCTCACTGAGGCGGTTTATCCCCGATGGACTAGATGCCATATTTCACCTGCTTTCCTGTAAGTGGTTTTTAATTGTGTACAATAAATGTTTGTTTCATCTACACTTAGATGCGCTCTCTTCTTTGGTTTGTTGTAGTTGAAGCTGCATGATTTCCAAGTATAATATTGATCACTTTAGAGAACTCAATGTCCTTACACTGAAGGGGGTCAATTAAAGAATCAATATAACTTGTTTTTCATAGATATGGCGGCTATGGCCAACAACCAAGCCTCCTTCACCCATGTCAAGGCTCACTTGCTTTGTTCTTACATTTCTAGTCATACTGGTATCCCGGAGGCTGGTTTAGGACATTTGGGGGAGGACCAACACCATCAGGTGTGGATCCAGGATCCCCACTGGTGAGTCTGTAGGATTTCTTATTATACATTAACTTCTTGTTGTTTTTCACCCCCTCCCCTCCTAGCTCATGCACAGTTTATTTTCAGTCTGTTTTTTCATATGAATCCCCATCAACTGTTCGAAATTCGGTCCCGATTCCCAACATGCATGATAAGGCACTTTCAGCTATGGTCCAAAAATTACATGTCGTTGCCGACACACTAATGATGCGAAAAACGAATGATCCAACTATCAACATGAATGTTAATTTGCTTTTCAGCTCATCTGTGGTCTGCTTAAAGCGCATCTTCCCTGCATCAAAGCACCACAATTAAAAAAAACACAACCCAATTCATTTTTAATACTCAATATCTATCCAGGCCTCCATTTTTATTTTATTTTGTTGAGATGTCACAATCTGATCTCATTGCTGTGATAACACCCAGAGTGCAGACCGCTGCAGGGGAGCAGGGTCCTGTTACTAAATGTAAGATGCGTCCAGTAACAATAATTCTCAGCCTTACTGTCCTAGCCACATCCATGCCCATGGATGACCCAGAGGTTGGATAGAAGCAGTGGGTGGTTCTGGTGGCTTGCTCCAATGGCTGCTACAGCTACAGACATCAGTGCCGAGCTTATCAAATCAAGTAGATCATGGTGATGATGTATGATGATATTGCAGATAATGAAGAGAATCCAACCAAGGGAATTAAAAATGAGCCCAACAGTATACATGTGTATGTGAGTGCTTAAGGACTACACAAAAGGCGATACAGAGGCGGTGAAGGAAAAAAAGGATCTGGGAAGGTGATAAAGATATGGTCGTTAGGTCCACTCTTAATCAGCCTCATTGATCATGGAGCTCCGGGTCTGCTATCCTTTCCAAGTGATGACCTCCACATCGAAGAACTGAACAAACCAGTTAAATATATGTACGATAACAAGATGTACAAAAAGATTGTTCTATACATCGAGACCTGTGAATCTGGCTCCATGAAAATCATCTACCCAACATTGAAGTTTATGCTACCATAGCCGCCAACCCTCATGAGTCCTCTTACAATGAGAAGCAAGACCGATACCTCGGTGATCTTTACAGGTCAGCTGGATGGAAGACTACACAGTTTTACTGGTCAAGGCAGACACTAATACCAGTCATGTGATGCAGTATTGGAACTGGACCATTTCAAGATGAAGGCAAACCAGTTCCAGGGTAGCGCTAAATCCGTGGCTTCTTGCAAAACCCTGGAGCCTGTACACAATATGGACCTTATCCCTGGCCCAGCAGAGCCCATGGCCACCCTAAAGAAGAAGTTCCTGGCCATTAACAATTTGATTTTAATTCTAGTGATTCTATTTTTGTTTCTTATCACTTATAATTATTTCTGTAATGTTTTACATAAAAGATATGCCTAGCTACACTTAGTGCTGGTTGTCACACACCGTAGACACGATTGATTGCAGAGGACTCCACACAGCGTTACTATTAAAAACAGCATCTGAAAAGAAAGCGCCCACGGCAGACAGCTAACTTGTGTCCTGCACATGCTCATTTATATCCGTGCATACATGCTGGAGAAGAGTCTAGTTCTTGACTGTCATGTAATCCTTTAAAAAGCTATTTACCCATTTAATTTTTTTTGAAATGTAATATATTTGTTTAAAATTAAGTCCCAATACTTGTGAAAGCAAATTTCAATGTGAACATGTTTCTGCAGTGATTTTTCGTTGTGTTAGACGTGCTTCTAGCACATCTGCTTTCTTAGATGGATTCCTGTATTGTGCCTAGTTCGTAAATTCGCTTTCACGTCTACTTGTTAGACGCTTTCTTTAGTAAAATGTCTTTGCCGTCTAAAAGTAGATGGACTCTGATGAAAAGTAGACATTAGCCCACGGAAATGTACCTAGACGCTGTCTGGATACATTAGTAAATCAGGGCCTCAGCATCCAATCACCTCACCTTTCATTATGTCACAATATATATTCTCTCTCATGCAGATCAACTATGTTTAACACAACCAAAAAGGTGAGCTAAAAAGGCTGCTATCTAATTAAAAAGGAGGTTATTTGCAAAATTACCCACTCAGTTGGGCTCCCACTGGTAAATACATAAATCCTGCATTTTACAATCCCTATTCGTGGGTCTCACTTGATATGAATTCACTTGGTCTATCCCTCACCAATTTGGCCTTAAAGCATTACAATATTTCCCATTATTAGACCCCAGACAAGCTACCGTCATCATAGAAGTTACACAAGTCTGCTTAATCCATAATTATTTTAGTTATAATGGGGAATTCTATATACAAATCCAAGGCACAGCTATGGGAGCCAATTTTGCTCCCTTGTATGCAAACTGGGCGATGGGCCTCTGGAAAGAAACTATATATGGAAAAACAGGTTGGCTGCAAATTGTTTTTGGGAGATATATAGATGACATTCTTGTCATCTGGGATGGTGCAGCTACATTAATAAACCTATTTGTGGAGCATTGCAACAGCAACCCTCGTGACCTTTGCTTCACATATGTTTCTGCCCCCAATAGTTTGGCCTTTCTAGATCGATCTTGAAGTTAGTCACAATAGTGGGGTAATACAGGCCAGAAACTTCAAAGCCCACAGTGGGCAATTCCTATATACACTATGACAGCTTCCATTTCCTCAAATGGATTAACATCCCTAAAAAGGGACAGTTCTGTTGGTTGTCATTGATTACATTGAACAAAGCATAACCCTAAAAAAAAAAAAAAAAAAAAAACATGTTTTCAGATGAGGGTTAGCCAACTGAATCAATAGAAAAGCCTACAATTGATATTTAAACCGTAAATCTGAAAAGAAAAAAATACCAAGAACAGCGACCATTCTACTTGTTTCATTACCACATTTCACAATCAGCATGTTAAGATGGAAAGGGTACTAAGCATTGGATTATCCTACTAGAAGATCTACACCTTAAGACCCCACTCCCTAATAAAACAAAGTCACCTACCGGAGGGCTCCAGACCTTAACAAAAAAAAAAAAAAAAAAAAACAAATAGTCCACAGTAAACTTCCTCCCACTGTGTCCAACTCAGTCCACTTGCCTTATCCCCCTTACAGGCATGTATCAATACCGTAAGGCTCTGTGCAAGACCTGTTCCTTTGTCACCCATGGACAGAAGAATTTACTATAAAAAAAAAAAAAAAAATGGTAAGACCTCCAAATTTGACAATTTCTATAGTTGCTCCTCTGATTTTATCTAGTATACTGCCTATCTTGCCCATGCGCTAAATTTTATGTTGGCCGAACCATACGCTATGGACGGCTAATAGAGGAGGGGAAAGACAAGACAACCAGTGTTCCCGTACACTTTGCAGAATATCACCACAAATCAACCATCGGATGTCAAGTCTGGGTGTTAGATCACATCCCCAAAACATTGCCAGAGGCTGAGCGATTCCATAGGTTGTGTGTCAGATAAACCTTTTGGATTTACTCCCTGCATACTCTCTCACCAAGAGGATTGAATGAAGAATTGGAAATTTCCACCATCATGTAGTTTAATATATTTTTACCTACTATACATAAATTTTTTTTCTCCATTTACATGAAAATTGAATTTAGAAATTTCTGGGAAAATATGGGGGTGGCTGGTTCAATTGGAGTGACTTTCTTTCCTCGACATACCAGTGAGTATATTAGGATTAGCATGATGCAGTTTTATTATATCTTATGTTTTTATATTATATTAGTTGTCTCACCTCTATTAAGGCTTAGGAAGTGTCCTGATTTTATATATGCTCAGAGTCTCGTAACTTATCCAACAGCATATGCATTTATTTTTGGGTTGTACAATTTACACCTTCTATGATGGTTGTTGCCATGGCTTAGCCCAATTTTATTTATGTAATTTGCACAATTTATACAATTTATTATGGTTTATTTGCACTGCTCTCTTGTAATCCTTTATTATGACGTATATTGCAAATAGTCCTTGCCCCTTTAAGAATGGCAGCCTTCGACTTCACATGTGAGCTCCAGCCCTCACTTCCGGGCACCACCATCTTGCCAGATCAGCCTGGAATAGTGAGTGTCAGGGATCCCGGGTCCTCGGCAGCGCGCGCATGCGCAGACCGCCGATCCGTCCCAGCCAGCGAGCGCAGAATCCTCGGCGATCGCGGCGGCCGCGCATGCGCAGTAGCGATCGCGGCCGCACCAATGGGAGAGCAGGGCGCCCTATTTAAAGCTGCCTGTGCATCTCCAAATTGCCGCAAGGTCTCGTTCCTGTTCCTGTAAGTACGCTCCTTGTTGCCAAACTCTGCCTGTCCTGTTTATGCTGACCTTCTCCTGCTCTGACCCCGGCTCGTCCCTGACCATCCTTCTGCCTGACCTCCTGCACCGCGCTGCCCGCTACCTGCTGAACCTGGCTTGTGACCCCGACCATTCTCCGCTTACTCCCCCCGTACCACGCTGCCCGCACAATACCGACCCGGCTAGTCTGACCTCGCCTACTCCTGATAGCTGCCCATCCATCCCGCTCGGATCGGGATCTGTCATCCCATCCGTCCCGCTCGGATCGGGATCTGTCATCCCCTTCACAGCAGGCTCTACCCGGGCACATACCCTCAGCGGGACCCCTCTGCCACCGCCGGGGGTGCCCAGGGACGCGACCTGGTTTCAGTCTTGCACCAAGTCCATCCCCACCATCAGGGGCCCTGGTGAAAAGGCAGACTGAGACTTAGACTCCGCGTCCTGGGAAACCCCGTGCCGTGGACCACTAGAGATCCCGTTGGGCGGAGCCTGACAGTTAGGGAGGATCTGGTTACTACACATTGCGATGACAGGACCATCACACTGAGGCGGTTTATCCTTAATGGACTAGATGCCATATTTCACCTGCTTTCCTGCAAGTGGTTAATTGTGTACAATAAATGTTTGTTTCATCTACACTTAGATGCGCTCTTTGGTTTATTGTAGTTGAAGCTGCATGATTTCCAAGTATAATATAGATCACTTTAGACAACTCAATGTCCTTACACTGAAGGGGGTCAGTTAAAGAACCAATATAACGTGTTTTTCATAGATATGGCGGCTATGGCCAACAACCAAGCCTCCTTCACCCATGTCAAGGCTCACTTTCTTTGTTCTTACATTTCTAGTCATACTGGTGTCCCGGTGGCTGGTTTAGGACATTTGGGGGAGGACCAACACCATCAGGTGTGGAGCCAGGATCCCCGCTGGTGAGTATATAGGATTTCTGATTATACATTAACTTGTGGTTTTTCACCCCCTCCCCTCCTAGCTCATGCACAGTTCATTTTTCAGTCTTTTTTTCATATGAATCCCCATCAACTGTTCGAAATTCTGTCCCGATACCCAACATGCAGGATAAGACACTTTCAGCTATGGTCCGAAATGCATGTCGTTGACACACTAATGATGCGAAAAACGAATGATCCAACTATCAACATGAATGTTAATTTGCTTTTCAGCTCATCTGTGGCCTGCTTAAAGCGCATCTTCCCTGCATCAAAGCACCACAATTAAAACACAGCCCAATTCATTTTTAATACTCAATATATATTCAGGCCTCCATTTTTATTTTATTGAGATGTCACAATCTGATCTCATTGCTGTGATAACACCCAGAGTGCAGACCGCTGCAGGGGAGCAGGGTCCTGTTACTAAATGTAAGATGCTTCCTGTAACAATAATCCTCAGCCTTACTGTCCTAGCCACATCCATGCCCATGGATGACCCAGAGGTTGGATAGAAGCAGTGGGTGGTCCTGGTGGCTTGCTCCAATGGCTGCTACAACTACAGACATCAGTGCCAAGCTTATCAAATCAAGTAGATCATGGTGATTATGTATGATGATATTGCAGATAATGAAGAGAATCCAACCAAGGGAATCATTAAAAATGGGCCCAACAGTATATATGTGTATGTTAGAGTTCTTAAGGTCTACACAAAAGAGGCGATGCAGAGGCGGTGAAGGGAAAAAAAAAAAAGAAGGATCTGGAAAGGTGATAAAGATATGGTCGGTAGGTCCACTCTTAATCAGCCTCATTGATCATGGAGCTCCGGATCTGCTATCCTTTCCAAGTGATGACCTCCACATCGAAGAACTGAACAAGCCAGTCAAATATATGTACGATAACAAGATGTACAAAAAGATTGTTCTATACATCGAGACCTGTGAATCTGGCTCTATGAAAATCATCTACCCAACATTGAAGTTTATGCTACCATAGCCGCCAACCCTCATGAGCTCTCTTACACTGAGAAGCAATACAGATACCTCGGTGATCTTTACAGTGTCAGCTGAATGGAAGACTACACAGTTTTACTGGTCAAGGCACACACTAATACCAGTCATGTGATGCAGTATTGGAACTGGACCATTTCAAGAGGAAGGCAAACCAGTTCCAGGGTAGCACTAAATCAGTGGCTTCTTGCAAAACCCTGGAGCCGGTACACAATATGGACCTTATCCCTGGCCCAGCAGAGCCCATGGCCACCCTAAAGAAGAAGTTCCTGGCCATTAACAATTTGATTTTAATTCTAGTGATTCTATTTTTGTTTCTTATCCCTTATAATTATTTCTGTAATTGTTTTACATAAAAGATATGCCTAGCTACACTTAGTGCTGATTGTCACACACCGTAGACACGATCGATTGCAGACGACTCCACACAGCGTTACTATTAAAACAGCATCTGAAAAGAAAGCGCCCACGGCAGACTAAATTGTGTCCTGCACATGCTCATTTATATCCGTGCATACATGCTGGAGAAGCGTCTAGTTCTTGACTGTCATGTATTCCTTTAAAAAGCTATTTACCCATTTAATTTTTTTTTTAAATGTAATATATTTGTTTAAAATTAAGTCCCAATACTTGTGAAAGCAAATTTCAATGTGAACATGTTTCTGCAGTGATTTTTCATTGTGTTAGACGTGCTTCTAGCACATCTGCTTTCTTAGATGGATTCCTGTATTGTGCCTAGTTAGTAAATTCGCTTTCTCGTCTACTTGTTAGACGCTTTCTTTATAAGTGTCTTTGCCGTCTAAAAGTAGATGGACTCTAATGAAAAGCAGACATTAGCCCACGGAAATGTACCTAGGCGCCGTCTAGATACATTAGTAAATCAGGGCCTCAGCATCCAATCACCTCACCTTTCATTATGTCACAATATATATTCTCTCTCTCATGCAGATCAACTATGTTTAACACAACCAAAAAGGTGAGCTAAAGGCTATTATCCAATTAAAAAGGAGGTTATTTGCAAAATTACCCACTCAGTTGGGCTCCCACTGGTAAATACATAAATCCTGCATTTTACAATCCCTATTTGTGGGTCTCACTTGACATGAATCACTTTGTCTATCCCTCACCTTAAGGCATTACAAGATTTCCCATTATTAGACCCCAAACAAGCTACCGTCATCATAGAAGTTACACAAGTCTGCTTAATCCATAATTATTTTTGTTATAATGGTGAATTCTATATACAAATCCAAGGCACAGCTATGGGAGCCAATTTTGCTCCCTTGTATGCAAACTGGGCGATGGGCCTCTGGAAAGAAACTATATATGGAAAAACAGGTTGGCTGCAAATTTCTTTTGGGAGATATATAGATGACATTCTTGTCATCTGGGATGGTGCAGCTACATTAATAAACCTATTTGTGGAACATTGCAACAGCAACCCTCATGACCTTTGCTTCACATATGTTTCTGACCCCAATAGTTTGGCCTTTCTAGATCGATCTTGAAGTTAGTCACAATAGTGGGGTAATACAGGCCAGAAACTTCAAAGCCCACAGTGGGCATTCCTATATACACACTATGACAGCTTCCATTTCCTCAAATGGATTAACATCCCTAAAAAGGGACAGTTCTGTTGGTTGTCATTGATTACATTGAACAAAGCATAACCCTAACAAAAAAAAAAAAAAACCACACGGTTTCAGATGAGGGTTAGCCAACTGAATCAATAGGAAAAAAAAGCCTACAATTGATATTTAAACCGTAAACCTGAAAAGAAAAAATACCAAGAACAGCGACCATTCTACTTGTTTCATTACCACATTTCACAATCAGCATGTTAAGATGGAAAGGGTACTAAGCATTGGAATATCCTACTAGAAGATCTACACCTTAAGACCCCACTCCCTAATAAACAAAGTCACCTACCAGAGGGCTCCAGTCCTTAAAAAAAAAAAAAAAAAAAAAAATGGTAAGACCTCCAAATTTGACAATTTCTATAATTGCTTCTGATTTTATCTAGTATACTGCCTATCTTGCCCATGCGCTTAATTTTATGTGGGCCGAACCATACGCTATGGACGGCTAATAGAGGAGGGGAAAGACAAGACAACCAGTGCTCCTGTACACTTTGCAGAATAGCATCACCAATCAACCATTGGACTTCAAGTCTGGGTGTTAGATCACATCCCCAAAACATTGCCAGAGGCTGAGCAATTCCATAGGTTGTGTGTCAGAGAAACCTTTTGGATTTACTCCCTGCATACTCTCTCACCAAGAGGTTTGAATGAAGAATTGGAAATTTCCACCATCATGTAGTTTAATATATTTTTACCTACTATACATAAATTTTTTTTCCATTTACATGAAAATTGAATTTGGAAATTTCTGGGAAAATATGGGGGTGGATGGTCCAATTGGGGTGACTTCCACGACATACCAGTGAGTATATTAGGATTAGCAGGATACAGTTTAATCTTATGTTTTTATATTATATTAGTTGTCTCACCTCTATTAAGGCTTAGGAAGTGTCCTGATTTTATATATGCTCAGAGTCTCGTAACTTATCTAACAGCATATGCATTTATTTTTGGGTTGTACAATTTACACCTTCTATTACATTTATTACATTACATTGAGTTTTTATATAGCGCCAAAGGGTTTGCTCAGCGCTGTACAATAGAGGGGGGGACAATACATGAAACATTACAGCAACTACAAACAGCACACGAGGGGTTATAGGGCCCTACTCTTTCGAGCTTACAATCTAGGAGGGAGGGGGTAGTGGTACAGGAGGAAGTGGCTGTGGGGGATGGAGTGGTAGGAGGAATGAAGGCGAGCAGCAGTTAGGTGAGGGTGGGGTAGGCTTCCCTGAAGAGGTGGGTTTTCAGGGAGCGCCTGAAGGTGAGGAGGGAAGGTGACAGTCTGATGGATTGGGGTAGTGAGTTCCAGAGGATGGGGGAACCTTCTATGATGGTTGTTGCCATGGCTTAGCCCATTTTTACTTATGCAATTTGCACAATTTATACAATTTATCATGGTTTATTTGCACTGCTCTCTTGTAATCCTTTATTATGAAGTATATTGCATATAGTCCCTGTGCCTTTAAGAATGGCAGCCTTCAGCTGACTTCACATCTTGTGTCAATAGCCGAAAATATTCCTCCTCCGTCAGCTTGACAAAGGAGCGTGCCTGTGACGAGACCTACAGTACACATGCTCGTGAAACGCATAACGACGCTCTCATGTCATTACACCAATGTGAGCTCCAGCCCTCACTTCCGGGCACCACCATCTTGCCGGATCAGCCTGGAATAGTGATCGGGAGGATCTGGTTACTACACATTGCGATGACAGGACCTTCACACACTGAGGTGGTTTATCCCCAATGGACTAGATGCCATATTTCACCTGCTTTCCTGCAAGTGGTTTTTAATTGTGTACAATAAATGTTTGTTTCATCTACACTTTTAGATGTGCTCTCCTTGGTTTATTGTAGTTGAAGCTGCATGATTTCCAAGTATAATATTGATCACTTTAGAGAACTCAATGTCCTTACACTGAAGGGGGTCACTTAAAGAACCAATATAAACTTAATTTTTCATAGATATGGCGGCTATGGCCAACAACCAAGCCTCCTTCACCCATGTCAAGGCTCACTTGCTTTGTTCTTACATCTCTAGTCATACAGGTGTCCTGGAGGCTGGTTTAGGACATTTTGGGGGAGGACCAACACCATCATCAGGTGTGGAGCCAGAATCCCCGCTGGTGAGTATATAGAATTTCTTATTATACATTAACTTCTTGTTTTTTCACCCCCTCCCATACTTGCATCCAATTGCCTCATCCTGGGTTGTGGAGATGCCACCTTACATCTGCACTAAAATACACACCTGCAGCAATATGTGGTCTAAATTGTCCACATAACCCCCAAAAATGTTTTTCCCCAAATAGAAAAACAGTGTTAGGAAGCCTTAAACTTAATTTTTTCTAAACATATCCCACTGTAGTATATGCTCACCTCAAAAACAATTTGTTTCCTCGCTCTGCATGACTCACTCATGGACTTAGTTGACACCCAAGTCTCCTGAGAGATGGTCTGTCTCCCTTCCAGGACACAAATTAGTTTTACTTTAATATACTTAATGATGCCAATACCTATGCACTTTTAACCAAAGATCCCATTTTAACATATAAAACGAACCTTAAAGATTATCAAAAATGATTTTAAAGATGGAGTGATCACTAAAAAGGAGGAGAGGGAATTTTTTTTATGTCCCTCGGCTCTTAAACTACCGGTTCTTTGCATTTTACCCAAAATCCACAAAGATCCATTGAAACCACCTGGAAGCCTTACTGTATAGTAAGAGGTATAGGTTCCCTTTGTTCTAAGGTGGGATAATACATTGTTTTCAACCACTGGTGGTACAAACTCCAGCTTTCTTGCGTGACACCAAACATATTTTGAATGATATTAAAAAGATATTTTCACAATTTAACACCTTTTTAGTTATGGCAGACGTTGCTTTGCTTTATAGCAACATTGCCCACAAAGACGGAATGGAAGCAGCATAATTTTATTTAAGCACACATAGCGCTTTACCACTACCCCAGATTAAAATTGTATAGCTATTGGATTTTGCCATGAGCAAGAATTACTTCTGGTTTGACCAGAAATATTTACAGATAAAAAGGCGTGGCTATGGGGGCTAAATTTGTCCCCAGCCTCGCTAACTTATTTATGGCATACTGGGAAGAATTTTTAATTTTTGCTAGAGATTGGCCAGAACTAAAATTTTTTATAAGAGATATATAGATGATGTCTCTTTCACGGAATGGAACAAGCGCTAAAAGTTTTTTTAACACTTTGAATGACAAATTGAATATTGACCTCTCCTATACTTATAGCACCAAGGAGATCAATTTCTTGGATCTCACGCTGATAAACCACAACGGGAAAATCACTAAATCTTACTTTAAGAAAACTGACCGAGTAGCTTTATCCCATTAGGAAGTTGCCACTATCCGTTATGTTTGGCAAACATACCCAAGGGACAGTTCCTAAGAAGAAAGTATCTCTCCTTTGAAGAACAAAAATAGAATGTTCGACCTGAAAGGTTTCTTCCCATGTAGGAAATGCAATATTTGTAGAACTACAGGGATAAGAATAGAAAGTTTTAAGTCACAAGTGACTATTAAGGAATATAACATTGAGCAATAACATGCACTGCCTCTTATGTAACCGACCTATTGGAGTGTTCATGTAAATTCCAATATGTGGGGTGAACTAGACCATTGTTCAAGAGACTAAGGGAACATGATGCGAATATTAAGGAAAGAAAGATCATAGTCTGTCCAGGCACCTTTAGGGAATCCCACAAATGTGATCCATTATCACTGACATTTAGTGGGATTGATAGGGTGGAGGAACACTAGAACAGCTCATTTTTGTAGTTTGGAGAGATCATCTGCTTTGTAAAATCTAAATACATGGCTAGGTAAGAGTGGCTAGAGAAGTGTACAGGGCTTTGTTAAAAGTGATATGGTGCTGACTCCACCATATGTCTGGAAAATGTCAGACTGGGCCAGGGAAGACTGATGGGGAACTGGGGAAGCTGGATCCCCATCAGGTCACCTTATTTTGGGTTACAGAATCTACAACTGCTATTGGAAGGACTAACAGCCAGTCACAGACACTTCTCCACACTGTCAGGTTAAAGTGAAGGGATAATGGTTAAGAGTTGTCTCAGGAAAGAATCCGTGTCCGGCCACCACTATTCAGAAACTCCTTGGTCATGCAGCTGTCGGTGTCACGGCCACATTGGCGGATGAGGGAGGATGTAATGGAGTTTGAGGATGTATTGTGGTCACAACTTCCCAAGGGCACACGTTAAGAATCATGTTACAAAATGCTTCAGCAGTATTATAGGGTGAACATGCAACATGCTGGCCAAGCTGGACGTAGCCTTTTTCAAATGAGGAAAGTTGGCTTAAAAGCAAAATAAGAAGCTTCACAATTAGAATACATATGGAGGATGCATTTGTTTGGTTGTTCAATGGAGAAGTTACTGAAACATGTAGTCTGTGCCGTGTTTTGCATTTTTTTTTTTCTGCCCAACCAAAAATGTTTACCTTTAACCAAAAAAAAACTGCAGTAAAAAACAAAGCATGTAAAAATGCAAAAATCATTGAAAGTGATCAAAGCAAAAAAGCATAGGCGTTAACCAAGCCTTCAGCTGCAATGGATTGCATTAACCTTTGCTTTTAGTAGTGATAAGCTTTTGTTTTTCCTACAAAATTGCTTGGCAAATGTCATGGTCCTCTAATATTGAAGTTAATGCTCAGCCTCCTATAAACGTCTGTTCTAAATGCTGAAGCCCCTAAAAAAGCAAAAGTCAAAAACAAAGTACAAGAATAGATTGCAACAAAACACAACATTCACATTCTTTCAAAAATGTGGACTTGTTTACAAAATTAAAACATGAAACCAAGAATTGGATGGGCAGTTAGGGTATTGGTGTGATGGGCAGTGGGAGTGCTGAAGTGAGGGTTTATGGACATGCAGGAAGCTATTGTCTTTTCCTATAGCAGGTATGGAAAGGTGTAGCATGGGAAGGGATGTTGGAGCTGTAAAAAAAGGAACATGAAGGTGGGGCGTAGAAAGGGATGTTGGGCTGCTTAAGGGGGCTGGGCTCAGGAATGTGAAGGTGGGGCATAGGAAAGGATGTTGGGCTGCCTAGAGGCTGGAGCTTTAGGTTGGAGTTGGAAAGACAGATGTGAAGGAATGTTGGACTGGATAGAAGTGGTGGGGTGAACTTGGGAAGTAGAAGCAGAGGACTGTTAGGAAACAGAGGAGAGATGGACAAGCAAAATTTTGAAGGAGGTGGCCTTTTCAAGAAGATAGAGAGGGGTCTCCGCTAAATTTTATAAACTGTGAAACAAAAACAAGTATTTGCTGTGAGAGTTTTGGATTTTATCTCAGCCTCTTATTGCAGATATAAAGCAACATGAAGATGTTGGTCTTACCAAGAGGGGCAAGAAATGTAAACCGAGATATCAGAAGCACAAGATCACAATCCAGTACACTAAACAGGACAGTCACTGATAGCTCACTAAACAGACTGGCAACTTTATCTGTTGGGCTTTTATGGCAGATTAGGTGCTCATTCGCTAATGGCACCACATGCAAATATTTATTGAGCCATAATGGCAGAAGCAGACTTCCAGTTTTATGAGAAGGATTATGAGCAGGTCATTAATACCATTCACCTTGTGCCACAATATATCCACTTTTCATAATATGCTGTAGAGTAGAGGACAGTAAAGGTGGATTTCTACTGGGGTGCTCACTTCCCAAATATTGTTGGTTCAATTGATTGCATCCATATTGCAATCTGGCCCCCTAGGCACAAGGAAGTGAGCTTCAGGAAGCACAAGAAGTACCACTCACTCAATGTTCAATTAGTGTGCGACGCCAGTCAGCACATAAAAGAGCAAAAACCAGGTTTCCCAGAATCATGTTACCACACCTCCATCCTTCACCACAGTGGGCTCTTTCAGAAGTTTGAGAATGATCAAATGCCCTCTGGGTGGCTTATGGGAAAAAAGTATTACATTGGGTTTGTGTGTTAAATGAGGTAAAGCCATATGGACCACACAACATACCACAACAAATACAATAATAGGAATTACAAAATCTGTCAGTGATGCTATGAGGTCTTCCTGAGAACATAAAGATGACATTGAGCAGGAAAAATGCATTGAAAATATTTGATTTAAAAAAAAAAAAAAAAAAAAAGTGCCTGAAAAAGGATGTGACTATTGAGATTTGGATATTAATACATCATTCATGGTTATTGTGGTTCATTCTGGGACCGTTTTATGGAAGTGTTACGGATATTCTTCTGATGGCCTTCACCATGGCCTCTGCCGTCTTGTATTTGATACAAAAAAGGTAAAGCAACCATTTTCTATATTTTAAAATTATAGATCCGATTAAAAATTACACATCTTAGCCGGCTGAGCTGTGTTCATCCTCCTGACTTTATATAATGAAACTGGAAAGTCGGCATAGCTGGTTGGCAGAGTATTTCTTGTAGTTCATCCTTCTGGTATGTTTAGTCTTTTCATGGAAGTATCACCAAGATGGTTCTGGCAGCAGATATGCCTTTCCATCAATACTGGGCAATGCTTAAAAAGGAGACGTTCACCTTTGGGAACATGTTTCATGTTCAACCCGTTTTTAATATAGCACATGTAGCATGTTCCAGCCACCGCAAGCCCCTCGGCCCCTAGTACAAGGAAATTTCTCCCCGTACTGTCAAATTTGAAAACAGAGCAGCTATGTGCGGCTCCAGCCACAAATCCACATCATTCACAGTTTTCCATGAAGACTTGCATGGCATCAGTGATCTACTGATAGCCGGGGCAATGCTTCCTGTAGACAAAATAAAAGCAGATTTTACCTGCAAAAGAATTGGCTTTAGTTTTGTCCAAAAGGTGAACTTATCCTTTAAAATTAAAATTTCTTACCCAAAGACTATTGATCAAAATGAGTCTTCATCACCAGCTACTGAGAGCCCCCACCACCACAAATGAACTGGTAACTATTGGATATATCCCGGCACTTGTGTATTGCTATGTGTCTTCGCTTTTCCATTTGTTGATAATTTTCTTGTTTATAGATTGCAGGTTTTTCATACTTGGGTTCCATGTACACTACAGCTGATAAATGTAAACGTTTAGGAGCTTTTCTGCATTTTTTCAGCAGCCCCTGAACCCTCCCTAATGTTTTCCTATGTGTCCGTGTACACATCGTCATTTACAGGCAGTTGAGTTTACAGTAGTTTTTTTGAATGCACCAAACCTGCATTCAGGAGTAGATTTATCAGCGTTTCAAACGCCAAATGAGTGTAAATGCAGCTAACCGTGTTTATAAGCATTTGGAAAATTCTCAACTCTTCCATTTCCAGATTCTGTCCAGAGCCTTTTTTCATCATGAAATATGCACGCAAAGTGTTTTCCCGCTACTCAAACGGACCCGGTAAACCAAACTTTGAGGTTCCGCAGGAAAGAAAAAATGTTAGACATTGCTGCAATAATTTCTGCACAGAAATAAACTGGAACACATCTAAAACAAAAAAAAAAAAAAAAAAAAAGGAAGAAGAAGAGGACAGCCCATGTTAAAATATTGCTCTCTCGAAATGTCTAAAATAGTTATTTTTTACAGTTTCAGTGCATTCTGGGCATTTTGGAATGTCTCCTGAGGTTATCTTTAAAAAAAACACTTCTTAACGCAAACGTTCATAAACGCGGTATGCAAACGCAGCTAAAACTAGTTTTTTTAACCTACGTTTTCCAGCAGTCAGTTTCCATCGTTCAGAAGTGTCCCGTGTACATGGGGCCTTAGATTATTATAACGGAGCTCCATACATTTCTGTGGTGTTCAAAGTCTATAGTGTCCAAACCTTATTCCCGAGTCATGTACATGTAGATGTGAAGATCTAGTGAGCATTTCAGATTTCTAGCTATATAACTGAGGGTAACGGAATTCATATTTGATAAAAAGGTCTATAGTTTCTCTTTAGAGATTTTTCTGCCCAATGTAATGTTTGTTTTTTTTCCTTCTCTCCAGGACACTATGGCCTCCATGGCTCATGATGTGGAACATCCTCTGGATAGAATGGTCTCATTTTCTCAAGCACTACAGCAGTACATACTCCTTGTGAAGGAACTAGGAAAGAAGGTGGATTTGGAAAAGTATGACCGAAAAAAAAAAAAAAAAAAAGTCTGAATTAATCTAACCACCATTTCAATATCCTCTACAAATATTTATGTATGTTCAGAGAAATGTGATCTGCAAGACAGACTTTCAAGAGGTCACAAACTGTAGACTCACTCTAAAAAAGGAACTGTAGAGTAGAATCCCCATTCAGTACTCTTAGTGAAGAGAAACAATATGATCCAATGACAGTTAATACATTCTATCAATAGAAAACACTTAAAACCTTTGTTCCAGTCCATTTCAGCATCTGGGGCATGAGGCTTACAGGCATTTTAGGTCCCTGTCAGGATGGCCATGCAGGGACAAGACGGCTCCTCTGGGTGGACTCGTGCATCTTCACAGGATAATCCACATTCCTTCTTGTAGAAGTAGATCAGACAAGTGCTGATTGATACTTGTGTGCCGCAGCGTGCTCATGTGCACCCCTGGCAGATTGTGGCACCAAACGGGCTATTTAAATTGAGCCAGTACTCATGTTCAGTGCTACTTTATCTTCAAACGTCCTGTGATCCTGTATCCCAATTCCAGTTGCTAACCCGGCTTGTCCCGACTACCCACTGACCTCGGCTCCTGTCTGCTCCATTGGCCTTTACTTCACTGATCAGTTCCAGATCTTGCTTGTATCTTGATCACGCGTCTGCCTTTTCCCCTAAACCCGATCTGGCCTGTCCATCTCTTCTACTTTGTGTGCTCTGTTGCTGATACCAAATTACCACCCCCCTGTTCCAGTCTATATACAGGCTGCTGCCAGCAACTGCTGTTGCCATCACCAGTCTGATTCAGTCTGCTGCCTAGCTTCCTTCCTTACAGAAGGCTCCAGCATGGACACCTGCTCTGCTGCTAGCAAGACTTGCAAACACTTGTGCCACTCTGTACTCCTGAGCCTTCTCTTTACACTACCAGAGGCCCCAAGTCAGACGTGTACGAGTGGCTTTCCTCCTATCAGGCTCTGCTACCAGGTACATGATGACTCCATAATAATCTTACAGATGGAAACTAGCACTCTACCTGATCAATAATAGGGACTCTAAAAACACATTGGCCTTTGGCTGAATCTTTTTACCTCCAAGTGCAATGCCAAGCTGCAGTTCTAAAGCTTGCACAATCCTCTTGTATTAGGAGAGGTATAGACTCCAGACTGTGAGGTATCATTCCCCCCCCAGTACAAATTAGTAAGACCTCATCTGGAATATGCAGTAAAGTTTTGGGCACCAATTCACAAAAAGAACATTGGGGAACTGGAGAAAGTACAGAGAAGGGCAACCAAACTGATAAGAGGCATGGAGGAGATCAGCTATGAGGAATGATTAGCGAAACTTCATTTATTATCTCGAGAACAGGAGATTAAGGGGGATGCGATCTCCATGTATAATACATAAGGGGGGGGGATACGATCTCCATGTATAATACATAAGGGGGGGGGGGATATGCAATCTCCATGTACAACACATAAGGGGGGGGGGGGATATGCAATCTCCATGTACAACACATAAGGGGGGGGGATATGCAATCTCCATGTACAACACATAAGGGGGGGGGGATATGCAATCTCCATGTACAACACATAAGGGGGGGGGGATACGCAATCTCCATGTACAACACATAAGGGGGGGGGGATACGATCTCCATGTACAACACATAAGGGGGGGGATACGATCTCCATGTACAACACATAAGGGGGGATACGATCTCTTCATGTGTAATACATAAGGGGGGATACGATCTCTCCATGTGTAATACATAAGGGGGGATACGATCTCCATGTATAATACATAAGGGGGGATACGATCTCCATGTATAATACATAAGGGGGGATACGATCTCCATGTATAATACATAAGGGGGGATATGATCTCTATGTATAATACATAAGGGGGGGTATGATCTCCATGTATAATACATAAGGGGGGATACGATCTCCATGTATAATACATAAGGGGGGGTGTGATCACCATGTATAATCCATAAGGGGGGATGCGATCATGCATAATCCATAAGGGGGGTGCAATCAGCATGTATAATACACAAGGGGGGATATGATCTCCATATATAATTCATAAGGGGGGGTGCGATCATGTATAATACAAAAAGGGGGGATATAAGGGGGGGATATGATCTCCATGTATAATACATAAGGGGGGGATATGATCTCCATGTATAATACATAAAGGGGGGGGGTGCGATCACCATGTATAATACATAAAGGGGGGGGGGGGGGGGATATGATCACCATACTTCTGACCTAAAACCGTACAGCTTGCCATCAGAATGAAGGTGGTTCTGCTCATCGCCTTGTGCTGCATCAAGTTTTATCTTTGCCAGCATCTCCTACGGAAAGTCCCATCATATGTGCTAATGATGACTGTGACCTAACAGATCCCGGTACCAATAATGACGTCATAGAAGAACATGGTTCTGGAGATGACAGGACTGATTGGAAAGGAACAAGGAGAGGTTTCTGGAGAAGAGGAGAGAACACAGGACTGATTGTAAATAAGTTCCATGAGTCGGGCCCTCCTATTCCTTCTGTACTGAAATGTATTGTCTTATAATACATAAGGGGGGGGGGGGGGAGATATGATCTCCATGTATAATACATAAGGGGGGGGGGGGGGGAGATATGATCTCCATGTATAATACATAAGGGGGGGGGGGGGGGGGATATGATCTCCATGTATAATACATATGGGGGGGTATGATCTCCATGTATAATACATATGGGGGGGTATGATCTCCATGTATAATACACAAGGGGGGGGTATGATCTCCATGTATAATACACAAGGGGGGGGTATGATCTCCATGTATAATACACAAGGGGGGGGTATGATCTCCATGTATAATACATAAGGGGGGGGTATGATCTCCATGTATAATACATAAGGGGGGGGTATGATCTCCATGTATAATACATAAGGGGGGGGGTATGATCTCCATGTATAATACATAAGGGGGGGATATGATCACCATGTATAATACATCGGTGGTCCATATAGTGATCTCGGTGTAGAGTTATTCACCCCAAGGTCATCACAGAATATGGGGGCGCTATTTTCATGTATTTTCCTCCAGACATTAATCTACAAAAACACGGAAAGGTTTCTTCACAGTGAGAGAGCTGTGAAAATGTGGAATAGACTCCCTCAAAAAGTTAGTTCTGGCCAGTTCAGTGGATTGCTTAAATGAAAAAAAAAAAAAATAAAGTCCTGGACACACAATATAACCTTTTATAGGTAAAGTTGATCCAGGGAATATCCGATTGGCTCTCGGGGGATCAGGAAGGAAATTTTTTCCATGCAGGAGCAAATTGGATTGTGCTTTGCTGGGTTTTTTGCCTTCCTCTGGATCAACTGTGGGTGTAGGATATAATTTTTTTCAAATTGTGTAACTGGGATGGACTTTGTCTTGTTTCAGCCAAACTATGTAACTTGCATCTTTAGAAAAAAATGTATGATTTCCACTGCCTGGGCAAAGTGGAGAGGATCAGGAGTCCTTCATTCCATCCCGGTTATCAGTTCAAGTGCTGCCTTCTGGTAGACGTTAGGGCAGTGGTTCTTAACCTGGGTTTGATCGAACTCCAGGGGTTCTGTGAGTCAGTCTCACGGGTTCGGCGGAGGTGAAGACCCACACCCGACTCATATGATTCGTGATGACATGCCCTGCTTGTCCATCATTGGCTGCAGGTGGTCACGCAACATCGCTTAGCCCAGTGGTCGGCAAGCCGCGGCTCTTTACACGCTTTAATGCGGCTCTTGTGTGCCAGGTGCCCGCTCCCCTCCCTCCTCTCGGGCGGCAGGGACTCTGCAGCGTGATCCAAAAAAAAAAAAACAAAAAAAAAAACCAGCCAGGGCAGCGCGCTCAAATGCAATGATTGGCCAGTCTCGCTGCCACTCACATCCTGATAGCCAGTGATTGGCTGTCAGGATGTGTGTAGGCGGGGCAGCGTGACGAACGTGAGAGGAGCTAGACTCCTCTCACAGTCCGCCCTGAAGACCGGAACGGCGCGGGAATACGGCGAGAGAAACGCGGAGCAAAGGTAAGTGAATTGACACAGGGGGGACTTGGCTTACTACTTGCTACTTACTTACTACTACTCTATGGGGGATGAATTACTCTATGGGGGATGAATTACTCTATGGGGGATGAATTACTCTATGGGGGATGAATTACTCTATGGGGGATGAATTACTCTATGGGGGATGAATTACTATAAAAAACTGGTTCTTAACCTGGGTTCGATCGAACCCCAGGGGTTCAGTGAGTCAGTCTTGCGGGTTCGGCGGAGGTGAAGACCCACACCCGACTCATATGATTCGTGCAGTAAATATTATGTTTTTGTGTGAAAATCATGTTTTAATGGTTTTGTTCATTTTGTGCACCTATGTATAAATATATACCTATGTTTTGAATTTTAAAAATCATATTTTATTTTTCCAATTAAAAAGGGTTCGGTGAACGCGCATATGAAACTGGTGGGGTTCAGTACCTCCAACAAGGTTAAGAACCACTGCGTTAGAGGAATATCAAGGCCACGAGGAGATACATGGATGGCATTTTTTTCCCCACAGACAATAAAGGCAGTGAATGGGATTTTAACTATTTAGCCTATAGTTGGGGACAATTGGATATTGCCATTATAAAAACAGGATGTTTAGTTATTATGCAAGTATTTATGAATGTGAGTCAAGTATTGATTTTAAAATGTGTGGGAGTTAATTCTCTGTAATTGGACATTATTCACAATGACAATAAATCTCATCTTATCTACCTGGAAAATCTTCAGGAGGCCAGACAGTGAGAGGAGCGATACATTTTAGTATGGAGCCAAAACCAATAAAAAGGAGCAGTAATCTGATGTGTGAGAGGGGAAAAATGTTCCCAACAGACGAGAGTGTGGCCATTTTGTTGTAGCTCAAAAGTAGCAATGGAGTCTCTTGTGGAGATGTGTGCGCCCAGCGTGGAGGAGGTAATAATGTTGGTTATAGTCCTGGAACATGAATGCTTTAAAATGTTAGAAGTGCTGGAGCTAATTATCTCAGGTCAGGGAAGGTGGGGGGGGGGGGGGGGTTGAAGCATAAATTGTATGAAAAAAAAAATAGGTCAGTGTTCCCCCCAATGTTTGGTCATCGTCCAAATGTCTTCAGATCTGGTTCTCATATCCAACATCACCAATTACAGGATCCGGCTGTCTCAAGAATGATTACCTGGATTATCTAGGTTGTAACCTGGGATCTGCACAGAATAAAGTCCTGAAAACTTCAAAAGATAACAGAAGGTCACTGATTATCCCGATTGTACAGAGAAGAGACAATAAAAGCTGATTTTGGATCAGGAATTTTACTGGTCCATGACCAAGGACTGACATTAACAGGTCTGTACCTACCCTTTCATTATTTTAATATTAGGATTCTATTTGTGTTACCAAAAATGTCTTAGAAAATATATATATTTCTGGATGTGCACACAAGATTTTCGAATGCTATGCTATTTGTAGATTTTTTTAGGTTAATAACTGGAGCAGAAATTAAAGGTTTAAAAAAACAAAAAAAGCTGTGGAGAAGGAGAAAGTCAGCAAGCTTCCAAAACTAACATCTTGGCTGAAATCAGATTCCATGTCATAACCATTGGTACCGATTCCTCAAATCCTTAATCTACTTTCACATCTACTCCTTCACCCATTCCTCCAGTTCCAGCAGAGAAAAAAAAAAAAAAAAAAACTTCCTGATGACATTCCACAAGAGGAATCAGCTGAATCTATGATGGTAAGGAGTGTGACTGATCTGATCTAAGGCCTCTGACCGCACACAGAGGAGGAAGTTTTGCTCAAATTTAATCCAGCATGGAGTAAAAGGGGAAAAAAAGAAAAAAGTTTTCAATGTCTAATATAATTAAGGTAAATGCAATTTATACATGATATTGTAATAGTTTCAGGGCCATTTACTTGGTGGCCTTTTTATTACCCCTCAGAATATCAAAGGTTACTTGTTAAAAAGGAAGGATTATACAAGTCCAGAAAACTCGGAGGTCCTCTATGTATTATGTCAAGGTGGTGATTTTCCTCTCCTTTCTCTGCATTTACTGTATCTCATCCTACACCTACAGGGAGTCCCTGACACCCTCGGATGTGTAGTTTTAGGTGAGGGAGATGTATTGTTTCACAATAAGCAAATCAAAAATTAAAATGTCCAAATATCTAACAGAGAAAAGGAAACCTAAGCCCCTGATGAAGCAGAATGTTCAAAATTCGGGAAATACATTGAGCAGACAATATCGGTCAAACACACTATAGGGGTTTATAAAAGTTTTGCTATTGGGAGGTGTCTTTCCCTCATATTTCTATATTTTGTACATATTAGTGCTCCAGTTTAGTGGGTGATAGAAAATGTGTAGTTTGTGGATTTCCAAACTGTTGGATTAAAACAAATTTGCAAACGGTGGCTCAGGAGCCGGATGTGGCCTTTTGCTTGCTTTTATCTGGCCCTTTGGGCACCATTTCATTCACTGACACTAGTGACAGGTCCTCCCAATGACACACAATGGGGCCCAATTCCTCCCAATGACAAATGGGGCCCAATTCCTCCCGATGACAAACAAATGGGGCCCAATTCCTCCCGATGACAAACAAATGGGGCCCAATTCCTCCCGATGACAAACAAATGGAGCACAATTCCTCCCGATGACAAACAAATGGGGCCCAATTCCTCCCGATGACAAACAAATGGAGCACAATTCCTCCCGATGACAAACAAATGGGGCCCAATTCCTCCCGATGACAAACAAATGGGGCCCAATTCCTCCCGATGACAAACAAATTGGGCCCAATTCCTTTCACTGACACCAAAGATAAGCAAAATGTTTATTCCAATTGATGCTGGGACATTTTCTTCTCTCAATGGCCAGTCCAGCCCCCTTTGATGTCTGAACAGTAAACTAGCCCTTTATTTAAAAAAAGGTTTGAAAACACCTGATATTTGTGGTTTCTCAAAAGTCCTGCCTTCTGTACATTTTGTCTCTAGCATTCTATGACCCGGGGACATAGAAATAACACTTCTGATATTTTTGAAAGTGCAGCACATTTTGAAATGGCCTCTTATTAATGACTGGAAGCACAGGACTTAAAGCTGTAGCAGAACATGAAAAAACTGAAAGAAAAAACAAACATGAGAAATGCCTGAGGAGATATTTGATGCACCATAGGAGTAAAGATTCTTACTTGAATATCACTCAGAACAGGAGTGCTGGCAGAAATGTATTAACAGTTTCTGTGATTCACCATTTTGCAGAGAATCAAATTATTGGGTCACCAAGAAATGGAAACTATTTAGGTATAACAGGCCTGATGAGACAGGAGCGTGATATCCAGGACCTGAGAATCAACAGAATAGCTCAGCAGCATACAAATCAGCAGGATAACCTCACGCACACTAGGCATCAGAAACACCACTTTTCAGGGCAGCCGGCTTAATTTTCTGCCTTTAGATGCCCTTCCATGTTAGCTGATGTGTCCGTGCACATATAGGCATTTTCAGACATTTATAGATCGATCAGGGGGGGAAAAAAAAAAAAACAAAAAACCACAGGGCAGGTAAACACGCTTAGAAACACAGATTTAGAAGAGTTGCAGTGTGCATGAGGCCTTGGGCCTTCTGTAAACAGGAAGAGTATAATTGTAGCTGTGAATGTTATCCTGAGTGTTGTATACAGGAAGACATAGCCTTGCTTTGAGCCGTGTTCTTTATGCCCCCCTTACTGCCACTTTGAGCGATCATAAATCTTTAGTATTAGTTACATAAGCTTTCATCAAACTTCAGAAGGCTTTTACCAAGTTGTAACATGGAGTTTATGATACTCATTTCTCTTTGTGTCAGAGATCAGTTAGTGGCTGTGAAAATGCTGAGTAAAGACACGACTCCAATGGACAACTTCTTGCTGGAATGTCTATCAGCCTCAGCGGCCATCAAACAATGAATATTTAAGTTAGAGTTATGTTCACTGTCCCGTGTTTTTACTTTGAGGTTTTATAAAATGTTCACCGGGTACATTGAGTTGGTGGGACATAGGGAAAGCAGCTTGTTTTAGGTGTGTGACTTGCTCCGTTGGAAGCCGGGGTACAATAATTAAGATGGGTTAAGTTAGATATCTTGTGCCATCTATGGCAGCTCCCATTCTGTATGCTGAGAGTTCTCCTTGAACAATGGCCAGGACACCCTATGACTAAGAGCACTTGCTCGAAACACGCCAGGGTCGGGCTGTAGCTGTTTTGACGCCTTACCGCCGGCACCACAAGGGGTCCCGGCGGCAGCTTGCAATCGGTCAGTAATCTATTTTATTTGCTTTCTTGCTTTATACATACCCATTGTGTGGAATAAAACAAACATTCTAAAAAGGCAATATTGCACTACTGGCCTCCTCTGTTTCTTTCTGAGCTCCTGTGGGAGCCAGGTACATCCGCAGAGTGGTTACCATTTGGGAAGGCTAAGTGCAAACCGTGGGATAGCGAAGGAGGCATTGACTAGATCTGACCAGACCTTTTTGATGAGATGTCCGATGTCTTTAATATATCATACAAATGTGCAAAAAAGGTTGCGTATCTGGTGAGTGCGCAATCTACACTTTGTCTCACGGATACCAGAAGATCATTTGAGATCTCGTTCACGCCTGCACTCTGGACATGTTTTAGACAGTGTTTTTTCACGTTTATGTTGGCCACATATTCTAGTGGCACATACATAGATGCACAGTGTCACTTTATATATTTGTGTGCACTCTTACATGTTTATATATGTATTTATTTTTTGGTTTTAACAGCGCTGCATGTTTTTTTATCTGTTTTAGAGGTCTTATATGGTGCCTTGTGTACAGCTGCTGTAATCTGGGAATTGATAGACTGGAAGGCGCTCGCTTACTTTATATGTTTTTATCCTTGAACAATCTTCCTACTTTATTCAGCAGTAATCATGCTTTTTTTTTCCTATGTCGAGTACCATATTAATGTCTTGTCACTGGGGGGATATACCAAACACTGGTGCATGCAGAATCTAGTGCAGTTGTGCATAATAACCAATCAACTTCCAGCTTTTATTATCAAAGCTTATTTGAACAAGCTGAAGTAAGAAGCTGATTGGTTGCTATGCACGGCTGCACCAGAATCAAAGTGCTTCAGTTTTAGTATATCTTCCTCGTTTTTTTTCACAGGTTGGATTAAATTGTGTTCCACAGATAGCAAGTGCATTGTACTTCATGCATAGCAAAGGAATGGTCAATCGGCGCATTCATCTCAACAATATTCTACCAAAAAAGGACTTTGAATGCAATGTGATCAAATTGGCAGATTTTGGACTCAGAATGCCACAAAGGTACTCAAGCACCATCTAAGTCTTGATTCATTCCATTCACAACAACTGATCAGTGTAACCTAAAATGGAGGTGAACAATTTTTGCTGCCCCAAAGTATTGATGTTTGGGCCTTTGGTGTCATGGTGTACACTGCTAGTACTGGGTTCTTCCCTTGGAAAGGAGCAGAAGATCACAAGCAAATGTATATGGACTTGGCGGCAGATAAAATAGGATCTCACCTTTGCACCAGGTAGGTGGATGTCATGGAAATTTTGTATTGTTGGTCGAACTTTAAATGTGTCATATATGAGTGTTATTCATATGTCTCTCGTGTGGCTTAATTAAAGCTCTGAAGGCTGCAATTGGGCCATGCGCATGTACAATGTATGTATTACAGTACTCAGCTTGGTAATGGATGAGATGGCAGATCTGCGCTTATAGACCGGCGTGTATACCACCACGGCATTCGATGCGAATGTCGCTGGCAGTAGACCGTGGGCCTGTATCCACATATCAGCAGCATAGTACCACATGGGCTTCATAACGCAAGGCGCCAAGCGGTGTGAACTCCACGTGTAGGCTTATGCATATCTTACAACCCATTACCAACTTGAAACTGTATCTTGGATGGATGTGTTTTAATAAAGATCGTATCGGGCCCATCCAGGTACAGACTGGTGTTTAGCTTAGGGAATACTTGTACAAAGGATTTGCATGCCAATGGGAGCTAGTAGGACAGGAAATATGACCTCAGATGGCTCATGGGGGGGAAGGGGAGGAAGTCTGCTGACCTCAGAAGGCTCATGGGGGAGGACCAGTGATAGATAATAGGAAAGGCTATGCTCCAATCGGAATGTACATCCTGTGTATAGGCACTCCCCATTGCATTGTTCGGTGGGAGGGGATTGACTTTATTCATGTGGGGGGCATGTGTGTATTTTTAATAAAACCAGGGGCTGAGTCTGAAACCGGCCCTTATGTGAATTCAACCATCATCCTAAGAGTGTCGTTTGATCATTCTAGGGTAACGGAGCTCCATCACCCACACATTTCAACAGAAGCTAAAAGTAGTTGGATGGGCAGGAATCGTGTAGTTTAGCTACAGTCGTGGTAAGCAATATATGTGTAACTTTTCTATGAACAAATACATCAAATCAAACCCAAAAATTATATAAAATTAAAAATCAAATATAAAATTAAAAATCAAATATAAAATATATAAAATAATGTCCAAAAGTCCCACCGTGTCCAAAAAATAAAAATAAATAATAAAAATAAAAGTAAAAACAAAACAAAAAAAAAGTCCCAAAAAAAAATATAATCCTCACAAGTGTAAACTCAAAACACTTAAACTTTTTCTTCTTCTTGCATCACCACAAACCTTCTTAATACCCGCAGATCCTGATATTCATGCACCTCAAAAAAGAAAAAGAACTCGACATAGTGTCATACCTAAATAATGTAAACACACGTGCCACTATATGTGCCGCATGCAAAATCAATGTGTATACTCCAACCAAGTGTCAAAACACATAAGAGTGAAAACACATTCCCATAGAATATGTCATGTGTGAGAAACCACATCACAGATAAACTGCCAGTGTATCACACCACACCCTATGTATATGAAAAAGTGAAAACCAACACCCAAATCTCCACTCTCAACTCTAATAAGGATGGGTAATTACCCTATAGAAGAAACAGCAGGGCAGATTAACCACTCAGGGTTACAATCTCCTCTCATTAATTTTCTCCAACGATTAGGGTCACCTCCTCCACTTTCCTCCAGAAAACCAGTCACAATAAAAAAAAAAAAAAAAAAAAAAAGGTATTCTTCTTTATTAATAACTCACATAACATTCCGTGGTAACAGCTCCTCCTCACAAGCAGTGTGTACATGGACAGGTTCAGGGAAACATAAACCACATGTTCCCACTTCCAAGATGGCCGCGATCGCACTTCCGGTCAACGTCGATGCGTATGACGTCACGTGTCACTGACGCGTTTCGTCACTTCCTTTGACTTTTTCAGAAAAAGTCAAAGGAAGTGACGAAACGCGTCAGTGACACGTGACGTCATACGCATCGACGTTGACCGGAAGTGCGATCGCGGCCATCTTGGAAGTGGGAACATGTGGTTTATGTTTCCCTGAACCTGTCCATGTACACACTGCTTGTGAGGAGGAGCTGTTACCACGGAATATTATGTGAGGAGCTGTTACCACGGAATGTTATGTGAGTTAATAAAGAAGAATACCTTTTTTTTTTTTTTTTTATTGTGACTGGTTTTCTGGAGGAAAGTGGAGGAGGTGACCCTAATCGTTGGAGAAAATTAATGAGAGGAGATTGTAACCCTGAGTGGTTAATCTGCCCTGCTGTTTCTTCTATAGGGTAATTACCCATCCTTATTAGAGTTGAGAGTGGAGATTTGGGTGTTGGTTTTCACTTTTTCATATACATAGGGTGTGGTGTGATACACTGGCAGTTTATCTGTGAAGTGGTTTCTCACACATGACATTCTATGGGAATGTGTTTTCACTCTTATGTGTTTTGACACTTGGTTGGAGTATACACATTGATTTTGCATGCGGCACATATAGTGGCACGTGTGTTTACATTATTTAAGGTATGACACTATGTCGAGTTCTTTCTTTTTTGAGGTGCATGAATTTCAGGATCTGCGGGTATTAAGAAGGTTTGTGGTGATGCAAGAAGAAGAAAAAGTTTAAGTGTTTTGAGTTTACACTTGTGAGGATTATATATTTTTTTTTGGGACTTTTGTTTTGTTTTTACTTTTATTTTTATTCTTATTTATTTTTGTTTTTTGGACATGGTGGGACTTTGACATTTTATATATTTTATATTTGATTTTTAATTTTATATAATTTTTGGGTTTGATTTGATGTATTTGTTCATAGAAAAGTTACACATATATGGTTTTACTGGCCTTCAAGGGTGAAGGTATATCACTTTTCTGGGTTATTATAGGTTTAAGTGTTGTGATATTTAAGTATAAGTCGTGGTAAGCAAGATTCGCACAGCTTTATGGTGGATTTCTGCGCATCCAGCTGCGAGTACTCACGGTAAGGAGAAATTCATTAAAGCGAATTTCCAAGACAGTGGAGAATATTCTTAAGTCAGGCAGATGTTCTGGAACATATTGGTCCTCAATGCTCCCAAGAGGTGCTCTGCTATGGACATTGTAGAGCATGTTCACCTGCCATGAAAAGCAGACATGCTTCCAAAAAACAAGGATTACAGTAATGTGTGACAGAATGCAAGATGTCCATTGTAGAGTTTCTATAAGTGCTGCCTCATGTCTTCTAGATCATGATAACCTAGCATGCCTCAATATTGTAGCGGAGGTGGAAACCATACAACACCCCTTTTTATGACCTAATTAGGAGACTGGCGTGTTGGATGTACTCTGGGAACTGTACAAACCTCAAGGGTAGGGAGACACTGGGGTGGCACAGTGTTCATGTCATCTGGTTGTAGTGTAAGGGGGCTCCAGATGTTTGAAGGAGGTGTCATGCTTCCTCCAGAGAACAGGCAGAAGCAGGAGTACCTACATTTGCATCTTCTGCACATTCTACTTCTGACTCCTGCCCTGAAGGTGGCTTACTGAGGTAAGGCAGAGTGCAGCAGCCCCGCTTTCTGGCCTTCTCCCATGCAGAGAACCTGACCCAGGTGTCATTATCTGGAGTGTTAGGAATGCAGAAGAAGTGAGGCCAAGTCATCCCATGCTGGTTAGGATGAAAGACCAGCTGTGGGATGAGATTGCAGTGGAAGGCAGGGTTTTTCATCCCATTAAAAAGGGTATATGTGAAATGAATCAACTTTTTGAAAAAGAGGTCTTGCTCTGTGGGCTATGCAGGTGTGAGATGGGGAAACCGCTCTCATTGTTTGAACACTGTGTGCAGTAAATTATTGTGTGGACTAAATTAAATGTTCAGGACTGACATTCTGCTGTTTAGCCACAAGATGCCACTGTTTTCCTAACAGCCGCAGACAGCATAGATAAATTCTATATTCATGAAGAGGTGGGGTTTTCACAGAGTTTAGAGAACAGGAAGAAGAGAGACAGCAGCCTTGTTTGGAGGATGGTGAATGCAGGAGCCGTGTGAGCAGAGAATCTGATGGCATCCAGGTGTGAGCATCCCTCAGTAACCAGAGCTGCAGCTAAGTGAAGCTGATAGTGTCCAAGACCCTGATCAGAGAAAGGAAGATTGCTGCCAGGAATGCTGATGAGAGCAAAGGAACAAAGCAACATACACTGCAATACCACATGCTTATTTTAGAGACATTTGTTCTGTTCAGAATCACCCGCGGATGCAAAGCAGACCTGGGTTGGTAAGATCATGCACGCACCTCATTTCAGTGTTGGCACCTAGAGACTGAGGCCAGGCCTATAGTTAGTTAGGGTCTCTGTGTCAGACCACAAGTGTTGTTACTGATCATTGCAAGGACTCCATAACTTAGTGACATTTCACATTGGAGAGCTGATAAAAATTCCACAAACTCAAGCCAGACTGGCATTTTGCTCAGAAGGAATACTCAGTCACAAACTACAGGATCAGTTATGGGAGGGGGAATACTGTAGATTTGTGTAAGATTGTAAGCTGTTGTGCTGCACCGCGGGCTAGCCTATACCATACCCCCATACACCGATTCCTGCTCTTTTAGGGTAATAACTGGTAAGGTGTGGCAGCTTAGTTGTGCCCGCCAGTAGATAAATACACCTTCTACCATCCATCAAGAGGTGCCGTGCAGCACAAGGGTCTCAGCCTTTGGGTGAATGTAAATTTTTTGTATGTTCTCAGCAGTTGTGGTTGTGTTTATTTGCCACATCTAAGTAAAATTCTGTTGTGACAAAAGCTGGTGTTGGGGTTGCTTTCCTCGTTCGTGACTACACTATCCTGGGGAGCCCACCCCGGTACGCGGCTTACACAGGGGCAGGTCAAGGGGAGGACCCCACCTATCTGCAGCTCCTGGACAAAATAAGCACTACTTCCAGTCTTTGTGTTTGGAGTTTCAACTCCGTGACAGATGATTGCAGAGTGTGCACACCAGAACAAGCCAAAATTGTTACCAATGCGATACTACATGTAAAATGTGAGTGCTATTTTAATAAAATGGAATCTCTCATTTGAACGTACTACACTATGGTGGCCTTACATGTTGTGAGTCAAACCAAGAGAATCATTATGGTGGTAATGTGAAATTTACCCCTATGGAGTGATTGCTACAAGGAGGAGGAGCGAGACCTGAGAGAGGACTCACCATCTAGGAGGTGAAACATGCAGTTTGGCTTGTTAGAATTTATGGGTCAACCCATGGAGGTGAGGATCCATCTTTAATATCAGTGTGGTGGTGCACATTTATAAAATGCTTACAGCCCCAGGAAAGTGGGTTCACTTACTCAGCAGGAAAACAGCTGTATGAACTTAAGCTTTAAAAATGGAAGAGATTCTGTGATTTTGTTCAGCACTATATTTTATATTTTGGCAATTTAGTACTTTTTTTACAGTAGCACAGCACTACTTTTTTTGGCTGTTTGTGAAGAACACAAATTGGTGGTTTGCAGCAGCTTCAAATTTGCTTGTTTTCTATATTAGTGGCAGCGCACAATTTATATATTCTAGGTTTGTTTGTTGAGTCTGTTGGCATCCGCCACCCTAAGCCTGCTTCACCGGTGTGCCACCGCATACAGGACAGCACTGCCCACCACAAACTGTTACTATCTGCAGGGTCATGCTGAAAAATGTTTTATAAGCCTTCAGCCTCAAAAAAAGTGGAGGCAGCTCTGGCCCTTCCTTTATTAGAACCTAGGGGCTGAGCTACTATGCAGCTTTTTAGTTCCAAAAGTTAAGTGTATATTTTCTGTTTAAAATTTATAATACCGATACCTCCGTGTGCTTGTGCTCCCCAGACTGCTTGTCCACTATAACTTCTTTTCCAGCACCACCCATTATGTAACAGTTTCCCACCTGGCCACTGTACATAAAATAGCCAAGTTGGGCAAGCAGCATTATGACTGGATGTACCCGTACATACTGCCAGAACCTAGGGCCGGCGATGCAATCCTGTGATGGCTGTGTCTCTGATATCACAGATCATGGGCTCACTGATTGGCCCTCCCTAGCATGTGATGGCTGAATCCAATGACAGTCAAAGTAAACAGAAGCATGTGCCTATCTGCTCTCTTCCTAAGCTCAGTGGGGGGGGGGGGGGGGGGGGGGGAGGGTCGCTGCAGTCTATCAGCTAGGTGTAGCTGATGCCTTTACTGTGCACCTACACAGAAAAATCACAGTGCAGCTATCCTACTCCATTGAACCAAGCACCATCTGTCCCAGTGTACCACTGACCAAAAACATTTTGGTGTCCTTAGTGGACCATAAACATTTGTCAGTGTTCCAGTGCACCGCCAACATCTGTCAATCCCTTGGCCCTGGAACACAAAGTAATCAGTTTAAAAAGGTGAACCGATATTTTGATTGTATCGAGATCAAATAAATGGTGCATAGACAAGATAGAACAGTCATTGTGTACAGCTGCTAGACACTCTGAAAGGCTCAGCAGAAATCAAACAGTACCCCTTTAAAAAAACAAACCCAAATGTCCTGCAGGACCTGAGGTTTAACACCAATCTCCACTCTGAAATTTACAAAAAATTAGCTGTAGTAGGATTGCAAAATTAGTCAGGATGACATGCAACATCAAGCCAATCTGAAGGAAGAGGAGTGTAAGGGGAAGGAGATTCTCTATACAAATATGGATATTTGCCCTTTTACCAATATCACCTATAGATACATTAGTGGGACGCTACCTGAATGATGTTTTTACATTTAAAATTTAGTGCCATTTACATCCATGCCCTGGGACAAGACTGAGAATACGATGGGCAATACTCAACCTTAAGGGGAGCCTCCACTCAGATGAATCTACACCGTGTACACTTGAACAATAACTCATCCAGTTAACTCAGGTCCCCATACATATGTACACCTTCACTGTTCACTTGCAATTAGTGGAAAATGCTGGACAGGTGGATGACGACAAGGCTAAGCATGCTCCCCTATCTCTCCAGGTAGATTAACGGGGCTCTACAGTGCATTTAACTTAATGCCTTGAGCTTCTGTACAGGATGGGAACCTCTGTGGTGCCGATCTATTCCTGTTGCTATGCGAGAGAACGCATGTGAAAAAAAAAAAAAAAAAAAAAAAAGTGCCAGCAGCATCTTCCTTGCTGCTAAAGGCCATTCCACCCCCAAAACGGGTACATGCCAACAAAAAGACTGAGTGACTGTACACGTCTGTTACACTTGGTAACCCTTCAAGTGACTACACACCATGACAGTGTAATGCCTTCATATCCTAATGAATCTAGTGACCCAAAACTGTAAACAACCAGTTATACAAATTGTGCCAGTTACTTGCACTGCACTCCTTTAAATAGCTTCAGACCAGACATGGAACAAAGTTTAACTCTTTACTTAGTGCAAAACAAGTACACATGCATGGAGAACCTTGTCCCTAGGCCCTAACTCAGGCTTGTGTACTGCCTTAGCATACCTGCAAAAAAGGTGTAGTCCATCAATGATAAAGTCAATGGTTATTGTCAGTGTCCACAGCTGGTGAATGCAAGGGCAGCAAGGTGTCATGCAGCCAGAGAACAAGGAGATCCATAATCTTTCCCAAATCACTGACCCTTTTTTATCTCCAGGATTAGTGGGTTGGATCCCATGAAAACCACCAAGAAGAAAACCCAGAAATTAAAAGGTTAACTATCCCTTCGGTACGGGGCAGCACCTAGCTAAATTGCAACCCTCTTGCAAGTTTATTACATTTCCAAAAATCAGATAAATGCAAATACACAGGTTTCTACGGTTTTAAAATGAAGATATGGTAAAATGCTGCGTCACACAGGTAGCAAGTGCATTGGACTTCATGCAGAGCATAGAAATTACCCTTCAGGACATCCAAGCTGGACAATATTCTGCTAATGGACTTTGAATGCAATGTCATCAAAAAGTGGCAGATTTTGAACTCCCAAGGCTTCAGGGTGCTCAAGCACCATCTATGTTTGAGTTCACTCCATACACAGCTCCTGAACTGTGCAGCTTAGGAAAATGAGGAACAATTGCTGCTTCCCCCAAGCATTGATGTGTGAGCCTTTGGTGTCATAATGTACACTGCTAGCACTGGGAGCCTGCCTTGGAAAGAATCAGAATTGTGTTCCAGTATATGGGGACTTGGCTTGGTGGCAAATCAAAAAGGATCTTAACTTGGCACAAAAGTGGAAGGAAGTTCTCTCAGGCAGGCAAATGTTGTAGGACATGTTGGCCCTCTATGCCCCCAAGAGTTGCTCTGCCATGGACATTGTAAAATACGTTCAGTGGTCATGGAAAGCAGAAATGCTTTCAGGAAAGCAAACTAGGAGTACGGTAATCTATATCCTAGTTGAAGGCAAGAATGTCTTAGTAAATCTTAGTACACTGTGGATTTGATCAAAAATCTAGCGATTTGCTTGGTGGTAAATGAAAAAAGATCTCACCTTTGCATCTGGAAAGTGGAGGAAATTCACTATTGAAGCCAGTCAGGTTCTGAGACATAGGACCTCAAAATGTTCAAGGAGGTGCTCTGCTATGGACATTGTAAAATATGCTCACCTGCTGTGGAAAGCAGAAATGCCTCCAGAAAACTGACTTGTAATATAGCTTCATCAAGTGCTGTCTTGTTTCTTCCAGATCATGAGAAACACCAATATCAGAGCTGGGAAAAAAAAAAAAAAAAAAAAAAAAAAAAAATCACATAATATTCTTTAAAGTCACCTTTTGTTAGGAGACAGGCATGTTGGATGTACTCCGGGAATTTTACAAGCCTCATGTCCTAGGTAAGGAAACAATCCAAACTTTCTTGGATACGAAGACCAAAAATTTAGTGAAGGCCAGAACTCTTTATTCCAGGACCCAAGTCCAGAGGCATCTGTGGCATGAGATGGGACACACCAAGAAATATCTTGCTCAGTGGGTTGGAGGGCATGTGGTCAGGCTTGGGGTAAATCCTACATATGAAGAGCTGCTGCAAAATCATTTATAGTCTTTGCTGCAATCACCTGGCTACAGTGTTGGGAGTCATCTCAGAATGAGACTGACGATTCACAGACATATGTACACCTTCACTGTTGACTGGGAACAGAGGTTCCGGTGCGGGCTGCATTTTCAAAAGAAGTGCAGGGACCCTGCGTTTCCCGGGGCACGGGAGTCCATTCAAATTAATGGGCTCACGCCCATGCAAAAAACACGGCCTGAAGGAACACAGATACATTTGTATTTTGGCTCCTTTTGTATTGTGCATTTTGGCATTTACGTGCATTTTCCCGCTTTTTAACCTGCTGTATTATTTTTAAGACGCATTTTGGCATGGGTTTCTTAATGTGCATTTTGACACTTTTTTTAAACACACATTTGAGTGCTTTAATGCACATTTTGGCACAGGTTGTGTTAACATGCATTTATAGTTCTTGTCCAAAAGGTGCCTGGCAGGTCTCCTGCAGACTTGTCAGAATATCTGCTTGCCATATGGGATGTACAGGATTGAATGGGGTGGTGTATGGCAAAGCAGATATTCCGACAAGCTTCAATGAACTACCATGGTGCTCCAGAGCCGTGGTAGTTCATTGAAAAACTACGAGCGCACAGCCACTAGGGCTGTCCGAACTCGTAGTTCATTTTATTCACGGAAGTCCATGAATGACGCGGCAATGTGGGCGGAGCACCGTACGGCTGCACTGTTTTCAAATTGGACAGATAATACGGGGAGACGTTTCCCTGTACAATCTGCAAAAGGGAGGGGTGGCAGGGGTGGCTGCAGCTATAGGAACATTTTACATATTCCACCCTAAAAAACAGGAGGAACATGGAACATGTTCCAAAAAGGTAAACTGATCCTTTAACCCCGCTGGTGCTGATATTAGGAAGGAAGAAGCCATCTACCTCACATCACAGCAGCTGCTCACCCATATTCTCCAGTTCTGGGACGGAGATATTTTACGGAGATGGTCAGTGAGCTCTTCAGATCTCACCTTCATAAATTGGCCATCTCTGTAAAAGTGAATGACAGAAGGGTGTGTCCTGTGATGAGAAGTGAAGAAAATGTTCTCGGCTCCTCAGCTCCATAAACTGGCACAACTTTGCTTACATAAAAGAAAGAAGCTGGGCTAGACGACATGTTCAACTTTGAGAGACTTTGAGACTTTTGGCAATAGCACGGTTTATTTCAGATCACTACCTCTGCTGGCTGGGATGGCTTGTTATTACCCGTCTTAAACCGCCCCCCAGACTGTGATCCTAAGAAGGAGAACCCAGGAAGTCCAATGCAAGGCGATTGTGGAAACCCATCTATAGGAATCTTCTTTGTCAGCTATAATCATCTCCTCTCCCATAGTGGAGAACATGTATATTGCTATAATCCTAGAACATTTTAGAGTTACCACAGAAGAGAGCGCAGATCCTCTAAGTGAGGATGACTTGGAAACATTCTATGAAATATGGGAGAAATTTGATCCCGATGCCACCCAATTTATCCAGTTCAGTAAACGCTCAGATTTTGCTGATGCCTTGGGGCATCCATTGAGATTTCCTAAGCCAAACACTATTGAACGTATTGCCATGGATTTGCCTATGGTGAGTGGTGACAGAATCCATTGTTTAGATATCCTCTTGGCCTTTACTAAACGTGTGCTTGGAGAGAGCGGGGAGCTAGATTTGTGGCAGCAAATGGAAGAGCTCTTTGTAGCTTTCATAAGTGTCTTATGAGCCCATCACCACTACGCTCAGGGCAAACAGGACGTATCAGCTGTGGTTATACAGCAGGCCTACAGACGTCATTTAACACCAAAAGGTTTTGTTTGTAGAAAACCTTCAACTAAAATGGAAAAATGGAACATATATGGACAGAAAAGGCACCGCGTTTACAGCATCGCTGCCATCATATAACAGTAACTAAACCTGAAAAAAGGAAAAAAAAAATACAAGAAGCGATGAGCGCAAAAAGACAAAACGGTCAGGGAATCCAAGTGTTGAAAAAAAAAAAAAATTTAATTCTCATTTGCAAGCAAAGATTGTTTACTAATTAATAATATCAATGCAGATCAGCTATGGAGACATTTATCTGAAGATCAATACCAAACAATCTGCTTATTATGACATGGTTGCATTTTAAAGGCAGTGAACCACCACCTGGTTAAAAAAGGACAAAAAACAAAAACAAAACAAAAAAAAAAAACAACAAGTTGTACCGCATGTCTCCCATCAACCAATGCAATTTAGGAGAAATGACCAGAACTGCAAGGAAGAGTCCAATTCCAGGGCAGCCAGATGGAGTTTAATTTTCTCATATTATTCTAAAAAAAAAAAAAGAAGAAAAAAAACACAAACACTTAGGGATGTGATTATTCAAGCAAAAACTATTTGCAATGTTACCTTAGTCAAGCAGCAAAAAAAACACAAATCTGGAAAAATTTAAGAAAAAAAAAAAAAAAACATTAAGCCCATGCCACAATTTGATATAACTGCATAATTTTTCTACATGGGCGTCATGTGATTCGGGAGATGGGAAAATTGGGTTATTTTTCTGGCTGAATGGCCAATTCCAAAAAGAAAAAAAAAAATTGCGCTCGTTCAATGCATAGAAATGACTTGTATGATGGCACGCTGTGATCAGGAATCATGCATGAAGACAAACACAAAAAACATCAGTTCTGTCCACTGCAGTGGGATAGCCGTAAGTTTGAGGCACTCCACTGAATACTGAACACTATCTGGAGGCAACTTAATATATACCCTTCACCGATATTTACCAAATCTTCACACTTTTACACATCATGGTTAGGGATTAAAGCAAGACAAAGATTTGTGTGTTTAAGGATTCTTTAAAATATCACTCTTGCACATTACAAACAAAAAAAAAAAAAAAAAAAAAAAAACTAGTCCTTTTTAAGGTTTCCTTTACTGGGGTACTATAAAAGTATTGAAAAAAAAATAGCTTCTAATAATATTCTATGTCACTGTAAACCAAAATCTAAGGCTGACGACATTCTGCTTTGTATTGTACAATGTTTTTAGTCTTCATTCTACAGACGGCATATATTTAGCAGAAGCAAAGCTGCAATATTTAGAAAAGCCTTTCATTGACAGTAAAGATCATGGCACTGGGATGTGTTTTGAAATCTGCTCATACTTTTGTATAGGCATTGTTCTCAGAAAAAAATTATGGTTTTGTTTCGCTCGGGACAATTCACAGCTTAGCACTTTAAAATGGCATGTTTCACTTTGTCCTCAATTTTGAGTTGCATTTCTCCGTTTCTTACAAAAAATGTTTTTGCCACCATATTTATAGTGGCAAAACTTGACAATGGTCAGAATAAAAAAGGTATAGTTCAAATGGCGAGTTTTAGGGTCCTGAAACGTAACAATGCGTTGTGAGAGGAGTTCCATTTCATATACCACGGAGGAACATTTCACATTTTCTTAATTACATTTTAGTGTTTTTTCCTTACTACAAGTATTAATGACTAAGAATGTTAGAGACCAGAAAATTAAGTGTATTTTTATATTCATTTTTAAGTATGGTGTGACGCCTGGCTGTTGCTGCAGTAACATTATGCAGAAAAATGAAAGCTTGCCGTGTTCTGTATGTTATTAGCTCATGCTGCTCAAAATGCTATGGAATCGTGTGATGTAAATGTGGTTGAAGAAGAAAGCCGTTTTTCGTGTGGACCTTAAAATTACCTGATATCTAGCCAAAACACAGAATGCATGAAATATACTGTACACTCATTTGTTACTAGTTCATTACTCGATTTTCTGTTAAAACCCACTTTACACTTCCAGCCGTACCTCTGTGCCAAGACAAACCCTTCCAGCCGTACCTCTGTGCCAAGACAAACCCTTCCAGCCGTACCTCTGTGCCAAGACAAACCCTTCCAGCCGTACCCCTGTGCCAAGACAAACCCTTCCAGCCGTACCTCTGTGCCAAGACAAACCCTTCCAGCCGTACCTCTGTGCCAAGACAAACCCTTCCAGCCGTACCTCTGTGCCAAGACAAACCCTTCCAGCCGTACCTCTGTGCCAAGACAAACCCTTCCAGCCGTACCTCTGTGCCAAGGCAAACCCTTCCAGCCGTACCTCTGTGCCAAGGCAAACCCTTCCAGCCGTACCTCTGTGCCAAGGCAAACCCTTCCAGCCGTACCTCTGTGCCAAGGCAAACCCTTCCAGCCGTACCTCTGAGCCAAGGCAAACCCTTCCAGCCGTACCTCTGAGCCAAGGCAAACCCTTCCAGCCGTACCTCTGAGCCAAGGCAAACCCTTCCAGCCGTACCTCTGAGCCAAGGCAAACCCTTCCAGCCGTACCTCTGAGCCAAGGCAAACCCTTCCAGCCGTACCTCTGAGCCAAGGCAAACCCTTCCAGCCGTACCTCTGTGCCAAGGCAAACCCTTCCAGCCGTACCTCTGTGCCAAGGCAAACCCTTCCAGCCGTACCTCTGTGCCAAGGCAAACCCTTCCAGCCGTACCTCTGTGCCAAGGCAAACCCTTCCAGCCGTACCTCTGTGCCAAGGCAAACCCTTCCAGCCGTACCTACATGCCAAGGCAAACCCTTCCAGCCGTACCTACGTGCCAAGAGAAACCCTTCCAGCCGTACCTCTGTGCCAAGGCAAACCCTTCCAGCCGTACCTACGTGCCAAGAGAAACCCTTCCTAGTCAACTCCAAATGCAGTGACATAGGTGAGCATTAAACTAAGGAACATCTGGAGGAACAGTTTCTAACTTCATAGCGTGTTTCTATTTATTTCTCTCCATTTACAGCTGAAATAGGATGTATTACATATCAATTCCATACATGTGTACAGGCTACGTTGTAAACAGCACAAAAAGCTGAAAAGTGTGGTTCAACTTTGAGGATATTATAAATGCTGTAAAATAGTTAATTTTGACACCTGTAAATATGGAAAATATGACAAACAAAATAGCTTCTGGTGTACGACATTGTCATCTTTATCATTTATTTTCTATTTTTAAAAAATATACCAGGTGATAATACACCTGGTGTATTATTTTTTAAAAACCAATAGAATTATGAGTAGTCTATATCTGGGCCTGCTGAGGACTACTGTGGCAGCCACCAGCATGGGAAAGTATCCTTTGGCTTTGCTTAGTCTCATTGTCTTTAAAAATACCTTCTCGCCCTCTTTAAAAATTGTGTCCTAAAAAAAAAGACAAAAAAAACCACAGAAAATTAAACAATCTTACTTGCACAATTTCATTTCCATAATGCATGTCTTTATTCACTGGCAATGTGCCATTAAAACCAGCCAGAAAATGTGACTACTCCAGGAGGAGAAAAAAAGAAAAAAAAAACCTTCTATTGCAGACCTCCCCTTCCTAGCATGTCAACCTTCTCCTCTTTGTTGGGGTGTCTAATTGCTGTCTGTGCTGGCCCAGCCCCTCTGCCTTTTCTTGCCTCTCTTCATAACCTTTTTTTATGTAGCAGTTAGGAGTGAAGGGGAATACTATAAGAGTGCCACTCGAACAGCCGAGTCTGCTGGGACTGTAGACATCACAACCAAGATAGCAGGGCCCAGCAGCAGTCCCAGGGCTTTACAGGTAAATAACATGAATAAAATGCATTGAATATACATTTATACAATTCATACAATTTATTCTATGGAAACATTTTTGTTGAAATGAATGGTTTGGTGGCAGGGTCTTGTTAGGCAAGGAAGTTTGATAAAGCTGGGAAACAAAGCACGTTTGGTTGTTGTGGCCAATGCTGTCTTCCCATCAAATATAAACTTGTATTCAGAAGCCTGCAGCTTGCTTACTAAGTGTTGTGTGGACACTCTTTATCCTAGGACCAAATGGCAGTGGTAACTCCTTCCAACTGCACGACAGCAGAGGACCTGCGTCCCATCAAGAGTAAACCTGGTCTCCTCCATATGGACACTACTTCTATGTCTCAGTTGCAATACTTTGGCTTTAGTTATACAAAACATTTTTTGAAGAAAAAAAAATGAAAGTTAAAAATGTTAGTACACCAGATAAAAGGAGTGAATGTCTCATTAGCATAGAGAACATTGCTACCTTTCTAGCTTATTTAATTTCCTTTTAAAAAACGTAACCAAACTAGATCTTTTCCTTTCCCCTTATAAAACTCACATCAACCCCCAAGGAGACTTCCAATAGTACATACAGTATACATTTAATGGATGCAGGTATTACTTTATTTTGGTGATTCAACCTAAGGGACACGGATAATTTATCGTCTGCGCTCATCTGTATCATTACATATGCTCCCAGGATAATCATGCATATAAAAAACTGCTGGATTACAGCAATCCATACAACATTGCTGAGAATATGTCCCATTGAGCAAAAATGTATAGAGGACAAACTGTAGGGGAAATATACAAACTGTTAAATTGTGGACCAGTTGGTGTTAATCTACGGTGCTTCGGCAATATTTGGTCAAAAAACTTACAGGAGACCTCAAAAGACTAGCCAATAGCCAGATACAAAATCTAAAAAAACAAAAAAATGAATTGTGGAACAGTGGTCCTTGTTTATCTACAGTACTTCTGCAATATGTCACGTCACATTGATCAAAGTTTATAGGAGACATCAAAATCTGTAGGGGCAATCCACATACTTGGGGAAATGTGGAACAGTCAGTGTTCATCTACAATACTTATGCAATAGGTCTCATTGATCAAAAAAATGTACATGTAACCACAGACTGTAGCCCATAGCCAGATACTAAATCTGCAAACATGGCGAATTATGGAACAGTGGTTGTTTATCTACAGTACTTCTGCAATATGTCCAGTTGATTAAAATTTAAAGGGGGCATCGAAAACTGTAGGGGAAATACAAACTGAATTGTGCAACAGTGGGCTTTATCGTACTTCTGTAATATGTCACAATCATAATTTACAGGTGATCTCTAAGACTATCCCATAGCCAGATACTAAATCTACAATGTTCCAAGTTACAGCTACTATCAAACCTACTGTCACCACCACCCACTCCACTAGGCACATGCTGCCACTGACCATCTCTGCCCACTATAGTGTAGTGAACAAGGACTTTGCTGCCATTGATCACTCTGAGGGCTGGGTAGGTCATCAAATATATAAACAATTTCATTCTTTGGACATCAGTAAAGTTGGCTCTGCTTCTGCAGCTCATATGAGAAATCAGGAAAAGGAGCACAAAAAAAAAAAAAAAAAAAAAAAAAAAAGATACCATTTCACTATGAAGAACATTGACAAAACCTTTCATCCAACCTCTAAACTATTGCAAGCATGGTGAGGGTGATTTCTATGCTTGCATACTTTATGCTGTATGTCTTTCCCTTACATTTCATCTAAGTTAAGAGGTAAGCCAATGATAGAACTCTCGTTAGCTCCTCTCACTGTGGTGGAGCCAAGCCTTATACTTTGGAGTATTCAAGTGAAACTACAAATCAGAAATGTAATACAAAAAAGTCCTTCTAGCTAACAATGTTAACAGTAAATACAGGATAAATAAGTGAGCGCTAAATAGAAGCAACACCAACAGCAGCTGTACACCAAAAGGCACCATATAAGACCTTTCAAAAAGGACAAGTATATCAGAGGGGTGCAGCGCTCCTAAAATCTATAAAAAAAAAAACCACATAAAAAGTTTATAAGCAAATGACATAGTAAACATGACATGTGCAAATATATAGGCCACTAATTCGTGGCTAATAGTGCTGGAAAATGTGAAATACAAAAAAAAGTTCATAAAGGTGGTGATGAGATCCCAAATGATCTAAGGATGTCCTATGACGGAGACCGTGGGTCAGGTGATATAAAGTAATATGATTGCGCACTCACCAGATACGCAAATCAAATGCGCATGGATCATAGAAATCACAGGTCATCCAATATCTGATGTATCTGGTCACAGTATCTCACTCCCTGACGACACTGCCACACCTGAGGGTCACCTTGTAATGGATGTAGGTTGCTCTGAAGATTGTCCCTCGGCTTGCAGGGTAATTTTTTCTTCTTCTTGGAAACCACTATCAACTCTCACCCGCTGAACAGCGCTCATGAAGGAGGTATAAGACACACCGGGTGATAGGACGGGGACAGGCAGCCAAAGTCCACACAGCCAGGTGACACTTCCCCGGACCATCCACTCTCATACAATTCATCAATCCGACCGCAACGTCACCAAAACAATTGCCCTGCAAACCGAGTGACAATCTACAGAGCAAGCTACATCCACTACAAATGTCCTGCAGGACCTGAGGTTTAAACACCAATCTCCACTCTGAGAGTTACGAAAAATGAGCTGTAGTAGGATTGCAAATTAGTCAGGATGACATGCAACATCAAGCCAAATCTGAAGGAGGAAGAGGTGTGTAAGGGGAAGGAGATTCTCTAGATAGATATGGATATTTGCCCTTTTACCAATATCACCTATAGATACATTAGTGGTACACTACCTGAATGATGATTTTACATTTAAATTTAGTGCCATTTACATCCATGCCCTGGGACAAGACTGAGGGTGCTATGGGGAATACTCAACCTTAAGGGGAGCCTCCACTCAGATGAATCTACACCGTGTACACTTGAACAATAACTCATCCAGTTACCTCAGGTCCCCATATATATGTACACCTTCACTGTTGACTTGCAATTAATGGAAAATGCTGGACAGGTGGATGAGGACAAAGGCTAAGCATGGCGCCCCCCCCCCCCATCTCTCCAGGTAGATTAACAGGGCTCTTCAGTGCATTTAACTAAATGCCTTGAGCTTCTGTACAGGATGGGAACCTCTGTGGTGCCGATCTATTCCTGTTATGCGAGAGAACGCATGTGAAAAAAAAGGAGTGCCAACAGCATCTTCCTTGCTGCTAGAGGCCATTCCACCCCCAACGGGTACATGCCAACAAAAAGACTGAGTGATTGTACACGTCTGTTACACTTGGTAACCCTTCAAGTGACTACACACCATGACAGTGTAATGCCTTCATATCCTAATGAATCTAGTGACCCAAAACTGCATTCCTTTAAATAGCTTCAGACCAGACATGGAACAAAGTTTAACTCTTTAGTGCAAAACAAGTACACATGCATGGAGAACCTTGTCCCTAGGTCCTAACTCAGGCTTGTGTACTGCCTTAGCATACCTGCAAAAAAAAGGTGTAGTCCATCAATGATAAAGTCAATGGTTATTGTCAGTGTACACAGCTGGTGAATGCAAGGGCAGCAAGGTGTCGGGCAGCCGGAGAACAAGAGATCCCTAATCTTTCCCAAATCACTGACCCTTTTTTATCGCCAGGATTAGTGCGTTGGACCCCAAGAAACCCACCAAGAAGAAAACCCATAAATTAAGGTTAACTATCCCTTTGGTACGGGGCAGCACCTAACTAAATTGCAACCCTCTTACAAGTTTATTACATTTCCAAAATCAGATAAATACAAATACACAGGTTTCTACAGGTTTAAAAATGAAGATATGGTAAAATGTTGCCTCACACAGGTAGCAAGTGCATTGGACTTCATGCAGAGCATAGAAATGATCCATCAGGACATCCAAGCTGGACAATATTCTGCTAATGGACTTCATGCAGAGCATAGAAATGATCCATCAGGACATCCAAGCTGGACAATATTCTGCTAATGGACTTTGAATACAATGTCATCAAAAGTGGCAGATTTTGAACTCCCAAGGCTACAGGGTCCACAAGCACCATCTATGTTTGAGTTCACTCCATACACAGCTCCTGAACTGGGCAGCTTAGGAAAATGAGGAACAATTGCTGCTGCCCCCAAGCATTGATGTGTGAGCCTTTGGTGTCATAATGTACACTGCTAGCCCTGGGTGCCTGCCTTGGGAAACAATCAGAATGGTGTTCCAGTATATGGGGACTTTGCTTGGTGGCAAATCAAAAAGAATCTTAACTTAGCACAAAGTGGAAGGAAGTTCTCTCAGGCAGGCAAATGTTGTAGGACATGTTGGTCCTCTATGCCCCCAAGAGTTGCTCTGCCATGGACATTGTAAAATACGTTCAGTGGTCATGGAAAGCAGAAATGCTTTCAGGAAACCTAACTAGGAGTACGGTAATCTATATCCTAGTTGGTAAGAACGTCTTAGTAAATCTTAGTACACTGTTGACTTGATCAAAAATCTAGCGATTTGCTTGGTGGTAAATGAAAAAAGATCTCACCTTTGCATCTGGAAAGTGGAGGAAATTCACTATTGAAGCCAGTCAGGTTCTGAGACATAGGACCTCAAAATGTTCAAGGAGGTGCTCTGCTATGGACATTGTAAAATATGCTCACCTGCTGTGGAAAGTGGAAATACCTCCAGAAAACTGACATGTAATATAGCGTCATCAAGTGCTGCCTTGTGTCTTCCAGATCATGAGAAACTCCAATATCAGAGCTGGAGATGGAAAAATCACATTCTTTAAAGTCACCTTTTGTTTGGAGACAGGCATGTTGGATGTACTCCGGGAATTTTACAAGCCTCATGTCCTAGGTAAGGAAACAATCCAAACTTTCTTGGATACGAAGACCAAAAATTTAGTGAAGGCCAGAACTCTCCATTCCAAGACCCAAGTCCAGAGGCATCTGTGGCATGAGATGGGACACACCAACAAATCTTGCTCAGTGGGTTGAAGGGCATGTGGCCAGGCTTGGGGTGAATCCTACATATGAAGAGCTGCTGCAAAATCATTTATAGTCTCTGCTGCAATCACCTGGCTACAGTGTTGGGAGTCATCTCAGAATGACACTGAAGATTCACAGACATATGTACACCTTCACTGTTGACTGGGGACAGAGGTTCCGGTGCGGGCTGCATTTTCAAGTGCAGGGACCCTGCGTTTCCCGGGCACGGGAGTCCATTCAAATTAATGGGCTCTCACGCCCGTGCAAAAAACACGGCCTGAAGGAACACGGATACATTTGTATTTTGGCTCCTTTTTTATTGTGCATTTTGGCATTTACGTGCATTTTCCCGCTTTTTAACCTGCTGTATTTTAAGACTCATTTTGGCATGGGTTTCTTAATGTGCATTTTGACGTTTTTTTAAACACATTTGAGTGCTTTAATGCACATTTTGGCACAGGTTGTGTTAACATGCATTTATAGTTCTTGTCCAAAAGGAGCCTGGCAGGTCTCCTGCAGACTTGTCAGAATATCTGCTTGCCATATGGGATGTACAGGATTGAATGGGGTGGTGTATGGCAAAGCAGATATTCCGACAATCTTCAATGAACTACCATGGTGCTCCATAGCCGTGGTAGTTCATTGAAAAACTACGAGCGCACAGCCACTAGGGCTGTCAGAACCTCGTAGTTCATTTTATTCACGGAAGTCCATGAATGACGCAGCAATGTGGGCGGAGCACCGCACGGCCGCACTGTTTTCAAATTGGACAGATAATACGGGGAGAAGTTTCCCTGGACAATCTGCAAAAGGGAGGGGTGGCAGGCGTGGCTGCAGCTATAGGAACATGTAACATATTCCACCCTAAAAACAGGTGGAACGTGTTCCAAAAAGGTGAACTCATCCTTTAACCCCGCTGGTGCTGATATTAGGAAGGAAGAAGCCATCTTCCTCACATCACAGCAGCTTCTCACCCATATTCTCCAGCTCTGGGTTGGAGGATCTGGGATGGAGATATTTTACAGAGATGGTCAGTGAGATCTTCAGATCTCACCTTCATAAACTGTCCATCTCCATAAAAGTGAATGGCAGAAGGGTGTGTCCTGTGATGAGAAAAAAATTCTCTCCTCGCCTCCAGTTCATAAACTGGCACAACTTTGCTTACGTAAAGAAAGAAGCCGGGATAGATGACATGTTCAACTTTGAGACTTTTGGCAATAGCATGATTTATTTCAGATCACTACCTCTGCTGGCTGGGATGGCTTGTTATTACCAGTCTTAAACCGCCCCCCAGACTGATCCTAAGAAGGAGAACCCAGGAAGTCCAATGCAAGGCGATTGTGGAAACCCCTCTGTAGGAATCTCTGTCAGCTATATCATCATCTCCTCTCCCATAGTGGAGAACATGTATATTGTTATAATCCTAGAACATTTTAGTGTTACCACAGAAGAGAGCGCAGATCCTCTAAGTGAGGATGACTGAAACATTTTATGAAATATGGGAGACATTTGATCCCGATGCCACCCAATTTATCCAGTTCAGTAAACTCTCAGATTTTGCCGATGCCTTGGAGCATCCATTGAGAGTTCCTAAGCCAAACACTATTGAACGTATTGCCATGGATTTGCCTATGGTGAGTGGTGACAGAATCCATTGTTTAGATATCCTCTTGGCCTTTACTAAACGTGTGCTTGGAGAGAGCGCGGAGCTAGATATGTTGCGGCAGCAAATGGAAGAGCGCTTTGTAGCTTTCAAAAGTGTCTTATGAGCCCATCACCACCACGCTCAGGGCAAACAGGAGGACGTATCAGCTGTGGTTATAAAGCAGGCCTACAGATGCCATTTAACAAAACAAGGTTTTGTTTGTAGAAAACCTTCAACTAAAATGGAAAAATGGTGGAATATGGACAGAAAAGAAGGCACCCCTTCTACAGCATCGCTGCTATCATATAACAGTGTAACTAAACCTGAATAGGAAAAAAGAAAAAATACAAGAAGCGATGAGAGCGCAAAAAGAAAAAAAAGAGAAAAAAAAACTGTCAGGGAATCCAAGTGTTGGAAAAAAAAATTGTCAATTCTCATTTGCAAGCAAAGTTTACTAATTTAATAATATCAATGCAGATCAGCTATGGAGACACTTATCTTACCATCAATGCCAAACAAACAAACTGATTATGACATGGTTGCATTTTAAGGCAGTGAATCACCACCTGGTTAAAAAAGGACAAAAAAAAAAAAAAAAAAAAAAACACAAAGGAAGTTGTACTGCATGTCTCCCATCAACCAATGCAACTTAGGAGAAATGACCAGAGCTGCAAGGAAGAGTCCAATTCCAGGGCAGCCAGATAAGTTTATTTTCTCATATTCTGAAAAAAAAAAAACAAAAAAAAAAAAACCACGAAACTAGTTCTGCTTAAGGTTTCCTTTACTGGGGTACTATAAAAATAGTAAGAAAATAGCTTCTAATATTCGATGTCACTGTAAACCAAAATCTAGGGCTGATATTCTGCTTTTTGTATTGTACAATGTTTTTAGTCTTCATTCTACATAGGGCATATTTAGAAGAAGCAAAGCTGCAATATTTAGAAAAGCCTTTCATTGACAGTAAAGATCATGGCACTGGGATGTGTTTTTGCAATTTGCTTATACTTTTATATAGGCATTGTACTCAGAAAATGTTTTGTTTCGCTCGGGACAATTCACAGCTTAGCACTTTAAATGGCATGTTTCACTTTGTCCTCAACTTTCAGTTGTATTTCTCTTTTGTTTTTTTACAAAAATGTATTTGCCACCATATTTATAGTGGCAAATTTGACAATGGTCAAAATAAAAAAAAAAGGTATAGTTCAAATGAGGAGTTTTAGGGTCCTGAAGTGTAACAATGCATTGTGAGAGAAGTTCCAACACATTTCATAGCATACCATGGAGAAACTTTTGTTTACACTTTTCATCATTACATTTGTGTTTTTTTTTACTACAAGTATTATCAATGGACTACGAATGTTAGAGACCAGAAAAATTAAGAATTTTTTTAATATTCATTTTTAAGTATGGTGTGACACCTAGCTGGTGCTGTAGTAACCTTATGCAGAAAAATGAAAGCTTGCCGTGTTCTCTATGTTATTAGCTCATGCTGCTGAAAATGCTGTGGAATCGTGTGATGTAAATGTGGTTGAAGAAAGCAGTTTTGGTGTGGACCAAAAATTACCGGATATCTAGCCAACACAGAGAATGCATGAAATATACTGTACACTCATTTGTTACTAGTTCATTACTCGATTTTCTGTTGAAACCCACTTTACACTTCCAGCCGTACCTCTGTGCCAAGACAAACCCTTCCAGCCGTACCTCTGTGCCAAGGCAAACCCTTCCAGCCGTACCTCTGTGCCAAGGCAAACTTCCTAGTCAACTCCAAATGCAGTGACATAGGTGAGCATTAAACAAAAAAGGAAAATCTGAACGAACAGTTTCTAACTTCATAGTGTTTCTATTCATTGCTCTCCATTTACAGCTGAAATAGGATGTTTTAGTTTATCAACTCCATACATGTGTACAGGCTACGTTGTACACAGCACAAAAAGCTGAAAAAAGTGTGGTTCAACTTTTTAAGAGGACATTATAAAAATGCTGAAATTTTTCACTTTATAAATATGGTAAATGACCAATATGACAAATGAAATAGCTTCTGGCGTACACCATTGTCATCTTTATCATTTATTTTCTATTTTTTAAAAATGCCAGAATGCTTTATCTCAGATAATACACCAATAAGATGAGTGGTCTATTCTCATTCCAGTGTGCAATAAATACTGACCACTTCTATACAACATTCAGCTAACCTTCATACAAATATATTTAAGCTGAGACAAGGCCAAGTTGTTTTTCTATAGCCGCTTGCAACAAATTGCTGAGGCTGAGATCAGAAAGCTGCAGTTTTGTAGGGTTTCAAACTTCAATTTTTAATGAAAGGGTCAGTCTACCCAAAACAGATGTTTCAGTTAAAGTTGGCACCGGATCAAACAATGGCATCTTAGGTCTCTAAGGGTCGGCTGCTATGCAATCTGCTAACCAGAGGTCTTGGTCCAGCCTTAAGCTGCAATCATTATGAAGGCAAACATAATCATTTAATTCCTGCCACATTCTTCATAAATTCTGATTCTGCTCTCAAGACGTGCAATTTTTTTTTGCTGCAGAATAAGACTTATTGTAAAAGTCAAGTAAAACTAAAAATGCTTGTAAATAAAAAAAGTGCACTGTATAACATTTAAAAAAGAAAAAACATTATACTATATTCATGTTGGTCTCCCAGCGCTGTGTGGTTCCTGTAGACTTTTTGCATGACTTCCTGTGGATATGTATATACTTAAATATCGAATATGGCCAAAATTGTAGCATCCATCCCTATGTCTCCCTTGATTTCCTCCATTTTGCCCATCATGGAGGTATTGCATGTGATGGCAGTGAGGTGTGTTCACCGGCTCTAGGGTAGGCTTACCCAATTTCGCCATCACAGCAGAGACAGGTCTAGCCATTTTTGCAGTAGCCCCACCTCCTCAGATCACCATTTTCACTGGCCCCCTCCATCAGATGGCTATTCTTATATTAAAATAACTATTTTGCAATAATAAAAAAAAAAAAAAAAAAAAAAAAAAAAAAAAAAAAACCACAAACTTTATATGCCTCAAATGGTCAACCACAACACTGACTGACTAGTATAAAAAAAAATGTTTACAAATATTTCACAAGGTTTAAAAATGTCCAAATATAGTTATAAGCCATTGGTAATGGAGTTAGTCTCTCACGGGTCGGGGGTGAAAACTTATTGATTTGATTAAAAATGAGCAAATTGACAACTGCATGTAATAGTATAAACATGAGCTAATATATTGAAGCCGTGTAAACAAGATCAGAACCATCTGTTTTTAATGGATTTTATATGCAAACAGAATAAAAAAAAACAGATTGTCTTGTAGTACCAGTTAAGGGATGTAGCAGCAGGATTCACAATCCCATCACCCCTCAATTTCTATTCACTATCAAGGGAATTCCAGTGGATTAGGAGTATTTGTATTAGTGACCAACAGTGAAGCATTGATACCTCTAAAAAAATTTCTTGATTGGGGTTATTCTAAATGGATGCTGGAAAGCCTTGTCAATTGCCCAAAGAATAGGGCTGATTTATTGAAAGGAAAGAACATTTATATAAATTGAGTGGGAATAATCCATTTCTACACCCTGTAGTACTGAATTTGAGAAAGTGAAAATTGTGAATAGATATCTGCCCATTCTAGCCAACCAATAAATGTGTGCAGAGATCCTAAAGAGATAGTGTTAATATGGTACCTAAAAAAAGGGAGCCAACTTTGAGCAGATCTTTATCGCCAAGCTTTTTTCAATCTGGTTGGTATACAATCCACTGGAGGCATTTTAAAAAAGGGCAACTAAAAAAAAAAAAAAAAAAGTGTGGTACTTCTGGTCTTCAAGGAGTATCACTTATGCCAAGCCCAGTATGTGGGTAGGATGACAAGGCATTTCTGGAATCAGTTTAACATTTATACACAGTAGCATTGAAAAAAAAGTTTATCAACCAAAAGTGGCTCGGAATTTTAATATCCAGCATGGAGGAAATGGGTCAGCAGTGCTGGTCAAGGTGCATGCACCTACAAGGAGGTATTGATGTCTTCCAGTTGCCATGCAGGAGGGAGGTGTTCTGGATCTTCCAACTCCAGACCCACATTGCCAATGAGCTCAATTTTCTAGTGGGATGTCAGCCACTTTTATGAGTGATCTGTGTGGTACCTCCCTCCTACAGGAACCGGAGGATGGATATATAGGCTGTGGAAGACCATTTTGCTGGTGCTTGAATATAAAGAGTTAAATGGTCTTTTATGTGATTGTTCTTGTAGTTTTGTATATTGATAAGGGAAACATTTGCACCCAATGAAAGTTGGATAGCATTCAAAAACAAGGACAATTCAAAGTGGTAAGATACTGCTCCGTTACTAAAAATCAGTTATATTATGAAGTCATGCTGTCTTTTAGTAGTTTAAATCATTCATGTTTTAGTGGTCAATGGGATTCCCCGCTGACCGCTAAATGTAAAAAAAATTGCCAGCATTGCCCCGCAATTAAAAAAAAAAAAAAAAAAAAAAAAATTGGCTATGGAAGAGTACTCATTTGGCTTTGCACCAACCATATTGTGCATCATACTGCAGTTGATAAGAGCAAGCGTCTGACAAGAGATCTTATTGTAGACTTTCCAACCATGAATGCAAATTGTAGACTAGCCAAGGATTGAACAGTTGCTAGAAACCTGAGAAAGGAAATACATTTTTTTTTTTAGTGAAAACAAAAAAATTGGAGAAGTCTGAAAGTTACATATATGCAGTAGTAGGCAACTGAGGAAATTTCAAAGTGGCAGGTAGCAAGCACTCTAGCATGATGATATGCGCATGTGAAAAACTTTGATTTTTATTATTCTCATCATACATACAAATAAAGTAGGCCAAAGAGGAGTCTAAAAATGAACAATTTGTGCTGATCATTTAATCATTCGTGTGCCAGCTGTGACATGGGATTTTCATGTTGCAATCAAAAAGTGCCTAATCCAACATGGTGGTTGTTTAGTAACGCAAAAACAAAAAATTGCTGTCAGTCTTAGACAGTTTTTCATTTTTTGGACTCATCCATGGCCTGCAATAGTCAACCTGAAAGTGTGAACAATGTTCAAAAGAATGCAGGTGTTCTAAAGCATCTAATTTCAAAACCCAAAAGCTCCTGGGAACCAGTGGAAGGAGGATGCAGAAGCTGAACTTTCAGCCATGTTACATGATAGCCACCAACCACCCAACCATTACACCAAAGGCCAACACAATGCTCCTGACATGTCCTAGAAGTGGGAGAAATCACTCACTCATTCAGTAGCAACCCGTCAAGTGCAACAGAATGGTATCAAAAAAAAGGCGTACAGGGGCAGGTCTCAGGCAGAGATGATAAACTAGTAAACATTACATTAGACTTAAGCTGAAAAGTGACAATAGTGAGGCACTTATTTCTTCAAAGCCTAGAGGGGCTGGTGAAGTCCCAGAGTCTCGGAAGGTGGCAACGAGAACTGGGGTCATGAACCTTAATTCACTTGTTGGTTTACTTACTACCCTGCTCCATCCATATACACAAATGCATCAACAACCCCCTCCATTTTCTAAATTACCATAATACTTATCCACATAAAAAAGGCCAGCGCCATTACCAACTCCTTACCCCCAACATGGTCCAAATTGTGTGCATGGACACAGGCTAAAAATGAAGGGGAGTTTACAGCAAGAAAAAAAAAAAAAAAAACCTCAAATACTTGAACAGCACTGAGGCATGCTATATGAGCTTGTGAATTTCTGTCAGTCTGGAGTTTGCTCGGGCCAATTAAAAAACTGATCGGTTTGAGAGCACTATTTCAAACCAGGTAGGAAAGGGCATCACCAATGTGGAAGATAAAACCAACAATTAATCTCCACAATCCAAACCAGAAAAACCATCATCTAACAGCAAACCACAGTGCTAGAGCAACCTCCTACCCAAATATTCTCATTTGCAGAGTCTGACCCAATGACAGTCTCTGGGACATGATTGCTGCAAGTCAATTAGACATCTAGCCGGATCAGTGAACATAAGTGTGATTTCTAAACAAAAAAAAAAAAAAAAAAAAAAAAAAAATACTCCATCTCTCACCACTTCAAAAAAAAAAAAAAAGGAGGTCCATAACAGTAGTCGGTTGGACCTCAGGGTCTTTGGTATAGAAGCCGTAAGTGACCATTTAGACCCTGGGACAAGAGGTTATGTAGGGGAGAAGCATACCCTGGGAAGTCTGGCTCCTGTGGGACTCAGATACAGAAGTTCACAAAATCTGATCTACTGCTGATCTCCTACTCCTTAGACACCATCCATTCCTATTTGTTGTACATGTTCCATATCAGCGGTAGTCTTAGGAGCAGTACCCTCAATTATTTTATGCTTCCTATTTTGAAGGCACAGTTTCTCTTATAGCTGCTGATTTTCCTTAATTGTCTGACATCCCAACTCGTTCACACTTTTACCATCCTTAAAAATTGATCTGGATCCTTAGTATGTAACCATGTGTGTAGAACATTTATGTTCAAGATTGCATATATTTGGCCCTATGAGCACATATTGCCATCAAACTGTTGCAGCAGCAACCTTTTGTCAGATAGCATTTTAGTTCTTTATTTAGGATGAAGATTTTTACATTACAACCCGATTTTGATGGATTTTAACACAAAAAATTAAATACATTTTTTCCCCCTTAAGTTTCCATATATTCGATATACACTCTTCATTCTATTTGCTTTTCTCCTATGACAGGTGGATCATATTCCAAGTTATTAAAAAAGGATCTCACTATCCTTTACATAATCTTATTAAATTTAATTTATATTTTATTACCTTTAGTATAAGAACTTGTGCCTTGCATCTTCCAGTGCAGCCGTTTTGCCTCCAGTTGAGGGCGCAGAGGTTACATGGTCCCTTGTGCAGGGCAGTCATTCATTTTCACCCAACATTGATTATGGCCCCGAAACCAGAAAAAAGGACCAGGAGTCTGCAAGTCTTCCATTTACATATCAAGACCAGGTCACCAGTTTGTGTAGGTAGGTAAAAAAAGTAACACAGATATGCAGGTTTAACAACTATATTATGGACAGGTACATTTTGCAATACAGCGGCTCTAAACACCACATTTTAAAAATGAGCTCCTCTCCCCCCCCCCCCCCTCATCAGTTTCTGCAGAACATTCTTCAGTTTGTGTATCTCAGAGGCCTCTTCTAGAATCCCCACCTGGGAGGCCCCGATGTTCTCCATCCAGCCTGCAGGACACAGATACAGGAGTCCTCAGTGCAGCAATAATTCAGTAGTTCCTTATGGAGGGAGCATTTCCTGTTCTCCCAGGAAGTGGTGGGGTCACATAAGACATGTTCTTGTGACTTGCTGTGGACTCAGGTGATGTGCACACAGACACTTCACAATGCAGACAGGATTTCACAGCAGGAACAGGAGTGTGAATACAGTAAGTACAGAGGACCCCGGACTCCTCCTGATCTGGATGAGCAGACAGGAAATTCTCTATATTACGCAGTGTTATGTTCCTCCACAGTGCAGGTCACTCCTGGAACTCTTCTCTGCATTCGGGACAGGAATAACCTTCAGGCCCCTCCTGTGTAAAGCATCAGGGGGCAGCGTGGGAAGGCGCCTGATGACAGTTCAATCGGAAGCGTTAGCTATCTTCCCCCATAGTCTTCTGGGATATATGAGATCCCAGAAGACTATAGGACCATTCACAAGGCACAGCACTACTGCATGGGCACCCAGGTCTGAAGCCACAAGCCGTCACAGTGCTCACACTGGGGAGTGAGGACTGCTGGTGAAAAGGGGCTTCAGTATGCCGCTGGAAGGTGGGACAGGCGAGTGGCTGTTTTTTGAAAGTCAGCAGCTACAGTTTGACTTGAGCTCTGTTTTAAGCTTGGATAAAAGTGGGTTCTGTTCATAGTCCCTAGAGTTTCTATTCTGTGCATGAAGTGGCTGGGAAAGATGAGAAGCTATATAGTAGTTTGAAGTTACAGGACAAAAATGTAGTAATCTCAGGATTCTGAGAAGGATCAGGAAGGGAATGCATGCATATCAGGAGGTTGTCTTCTACTTCAATGTTATAGAATATACCAATAAAAACCAGCACTGTGTGCTGATCAGTTAAAAAAGAAGGTTTTTCAAGCAGACAGACCTGTGCGGTAGAATTGGAGTGACATAAGATGGTGTATGTGTAAAATATGAAAGTTTTTATCCTTTAATCTCCAATGCCCTCAAATTCATAGAGGAGAAAAAGGACTGGTACATATGGATGTAAAGCCAGACAATATTGTGTTTGGCCAGGCGTGCCATTGGTCTTGCTAAGGGCAAAGGGACAGTAATTAGAGCCAAGCGTGGCACCAACTCCTACATAGCTCCAGAAAATGTGTGAATTTACTATGTCTGATGGGTTGGTTGTAGAAAGCATCCTTGATGTGTGGGCGTTTGGTGTAGTCATCTACGTTCTACTCACAGGGCAGGACACCATTGATGGGAGGAATATAAAAAAAAAAAGTTGACTGGCAATCTTTTGACCATTAACTATATTAAAAAAAGTCAAACTACAGAAGTCCTTAAAATACATGAGTGAAAACAGGAAAGAAGGATCCCCAGATCCAGCCACAACACACGAGAATGAGGATCCATAGAAAGCAGTTCTGTACAGTGATGAATCCTTATGTGAGGCTTCCCACCTGAACACCTGTCTAATCTCAGTTCAGAGTCTAAAATTTTTTTAAACAGACATCCAGATATCAGATTGAGCTGACTCCAGAGCCACAACTAGGAGCCCACTCAAGTGAACCAAGCACCATTTGTCCCAGTGTACCACTACCCAAAAAAATCTGTTGGTGTCCTTAGTAGACCATCAACATCTGTCAGTGTTCCAGTCCACCGCCAACATTTGTCAATCCCTTGGCCCTGGAACACAAAGTAATCAGTTTAAAAAAAGGTGAACCAATATTTTGATTGTATTGAGATCAAAGAAATGGTGCATACACAAGATAGAACAGTCATTGTGTACAGCTGCTAGACACTCGGAAAGGCACAGCTGAAGTAAACAGTACCCCCTTTAAAAAACCAACCCAAAATGTCCTGCAGGACCTGAGTTACCAATCTCCACTAAGATTTTTTTTTCTGAAAAATGAGCTGTAGGATTGCAAAATTAGTCAGGATGACATGCAACATCAAGCCAAAAAATTTGAAGGAAGGAGGTGAGTAAAAAAAAGGGGAAGGAGATTCTCTATACAAAATATGGAAGTTTCCCTTTTACCAAATATCACCTATGGATACATTAATGGTACACTACCTGGATAAATTTTACATTTAAATTTAGTGCCATTTACATCCATGCCCTGGGGCAAGGCTGAGGGTGCTATGGGGAATATTCAACCTTAAGGGAGCCTCCACTCAGATGAATCAACACCGTGTACACTTGCAGAATAACTCATCCAGTTAACTCAGGTCCCCATACATATGTACACCTTCACTGTTGACTTGCAATTAGCCTTGTCCACATCCACCTGTCCAGCATTTTCCACTACCTCTCCAGGTAGATTAACAGGGCTCTACAGTGCATTTAACTTAGACTTTGAGCTTCTGTACAGGATGGGAACTTCTATGGTGCAGATCTATTCCTGTTGTGATAGGAGACAGACCACACGTGAAAAAAAAAAAAAAAGTGCCAACAGCATCTCCCTTGCTGCTAGAGACCTTTCCACCCACAACAGGCACATGCCAACGAAAAAAGTGTTACAGTGACTGTATACTTAGGTTACCCTTCATCTGACTTCACACTATTAGGATTCTTAGTGTAATGACTTCATACCATAATGTGTCTAGTGACCCAAAACTGTAAACAATCAGGTATAAAATGGTGCCAGTTACTTGCCCACCACTCCAATAGCTTCAGCCCAGGCATGGAACAAAGTTTAGCTCTTTAAACTGCAACACAAAAGCACACATGCATGAGAACATTTTGTCCTCATGTCCCTAGGCCCCAACGCAGGCTTGTGTACTGCCCTGGCATACCTACAAAAAAGGTGTAGTCCATCAATGATAAAGTCAATGGTTATTGTCAGTGTCCACAGCTGGTGAATGCCCAGGCAGCAAGGTATCATGCAGCAGGTGAACAAGAGATCCCAAATCTTTCCCAAATAACTGACCCTTTTATACCTCCAGGATTAGTTGGTTGGACCAAAAAACCCACCAAGAAGAAAACCCAGAAATTAAGGTCAACTATGCCTTCAGTACGGGGCAGCACCTTACAAATTGCAACTTACAAGATAATATTTTCAAAATACAAGAAATACAAATACACAGGTTTAAATGAAGATATGGTAAAATACTGTGTTACACAGGTAGCAAGTGCATTGGACTTCATACAGAGCATAGAAATGGTTCCAGGACATCCAAGCTAGACAGTATTCTGATGGACTTTGAATGCAATGTCATCAAAAGTGGCTGATTTTGCACTCACAAGGCTCCAGGGTCCACAAGTACCATCTATGTTAAAGGTCATTCCATATACAGCTCCTGAACTATGCAGTCTAAAAAATAAGGAATAATTGCTGCTGCTGCTGCTGCCGCCCCCCACCCCCCCCCAAAGCACTGATGTGTGAACCTTTGGTGTCCTGGTGTACACTGCTAGCACTGGGTGCCTGCCTTGGAAAGAAAATCAGATTTGTGTTCCAATGTATGGGGACTTTGCTTGGTGGCAAATCAAAAAAGGATCTTACCTTAGCACCAAGAAAAGGTGAAGGAAGTTCTCTCAGGCAGGCAAAAAAAGGTTTTTGGACATGTTGGCCCTCTATGCCCCCCAAGGGTTGCTCTGCCATTGACATTGTAAAAAAAAAAAAAAAAAAAAAAAACTCACTTGTCATGGAATGAAGAAATGCTTTCAGGAAACCTAACTAGGAGTACGGTAAATTTGTATGGCATAAAGAGCAAATTATGTCCATTCAGGATCTTCATGAAGTGCTGCCTTGTGTCTTCTTACAGATCATAAAACAACTTACTATTGGAACGGAGGTAGAAACATAACCCCCTATGCTCACCTATTAAAAACAGACAATTGAATATTCAGGGGAATGTTACAAGCCTCATGTCCTAGTTGAAGGTAAAAACGTCTTAGTACACTATTGATTTGACCAAAAATACAGGGACTTGCTTGGTGGCAAAATGGGGGGGAAAAAAAAAAAAAAAAAAAAAAATGATCTCACCTTTGCACCTGGAAAGTGGAGGAAATTCACTATTGAAGCCAATCAGGTTCTGGAGACATGTTGGACCTCAATGTCCATAAGAGGTGCTCTGCTATGGACATTGTAAAAATATGTTCGCCTACTCTGGAAATCTGAAATGCCTCCAGAAAGCTGACATGTAAACACAGCTTCATCAAATCGGAGCTGAGGAAACAAAAAAAAAAAAACCACCACGGGGTTAGCAAAGACCAAAGCCTACCCTTGAAAAAAATGTCAGAACTCTAAAATGAGACTTTTCTGACATTACATGAAATATTTAGTTACGGTGGCTAAGTATTTGTCCAGGTTTGGCTGTTAGCTTGTCACCAGGTGGCCCGGCCTTTGTGTGCCTCCAGTAATTCAGTATCGTATTTGGAGTGCAAGCTTCAATAATCAAAAGCCATAAAAAGCAGAATGCTGTTAAAGTGAGCGGGATTGAGAACATAATTTGTCTTTGAAAACTGCTGCATCTAACAGACCTCCCCCAGAGTGAAAATGCATGCAAAATAAACCCCCTGTGCTCCTTCATCCAAAGTGTACACATTCTACAGTAGTTAATGGTGAATTCCCCAGGTAAAAGAAGGTCCAAACAGTAAACAAGGGATGTAGTTGCCACAAAAGGATTGCTGAAATATAGATTAGTCTGTTATGTTGTAATAATGCTAATGGTCCTAAACAGATCACAGCATTAGTATCTTGTTAAATGTTCCCTCAAATTTGTTGTACAATCGGATATACTTCAATATGTCCGGTATACCTTGGGGGAAGTAATGTCCAACATAGATACTTCCTTACTGCAACCTCCCTCTTCACCTACCATTACACCGACCGGTGCACAGCAAAGACTTTAGATACTAGTGGTGGGAGAAGAGCCACATAGACCAATTACCCATCATGTGTCCTTCACGTTTAGACATTGCAGACACGTCAGTGCATCCCTAGCTGGTAGTCCTTTCAAGAGCAGCTTTCAGCTCTGGGCACTGCTGTGACCTGATGGAGTAACTAGTCACCCAGCGTGGCCTGCAGGCTCCACCCACCCAGTGTCCACTTTGTAGCACACTTTCTGGAGCCTGCACAAATTTCACTTTACAAAGCTTGGTACGAGTTCCCTACCCACCAGTTAAACACAATTTAAAAAAAAAAAAAACAAAACAAAAAAAACTTTGTAATGTTACAGCAGCCTTTCAACCAGGGCACAGAGGCATTCTGGAATGCCTTGACAAAATGTCTAAAATTTCCAAAAACGTGTATACAAGCCAGTGGGTGGAACAAGCCTAGTTTTTAGTTACACAAAGCCAGGAGGTTTTTATTGTGCACCATAGTGGCCTTTCCAACCACCGGCATCCTAACAACCAATGACAGTTGACGTTGGCTGCATGCAGAATCCTTGTTTGACACTCCCCGGACTTTATACATCAGTGCTGGGCATCATTGAGTGAGGAACTGAGGAAGAGAAACATTGGAATACTAGTCAGTACCAGTGGGCTAAAGTTTTACTAGGAAATAAATTAAAGGCAGCACAGTGGCTAAATGATTAGCACTTCCCCCTGGCAGTACTAGGGTCATTGGTTTGAATCCCAACCACGGCACCACGTGCCTGGAGTTTGCACGTTCTCCCTGTGCCTGCGTGGGTTTCCTCAGTGTACTCTGGTTTCCTCCTACACGCCAAAGACATGCCAGGTTAATTGGATCCTAAAATTGTCCCTAGTATGTGTATGTATGAAAGCAAGTTAGGGACCTTAGATTGTACACCCCTGAGGGCTAGGGACTGATGTGAACGTACTATATATGTAAAGTGCTGTGTAAAATTGACTGCGCTATACAAGTATCTGTAATAAATTGTTGGGTATCATGTGTAGATGTTACTGCTTTATAGAAAAACTAAGTTAACATTTTAGAAAAGTCTAGACAGAGCACCTTGACTGAAAAAAAAAGTTGAGAACGTAAAGAGGATGTTTCTATGGGGAATTTAATAAAACAGAAGCAAAAAGCAGAATCTGGAGCAGTTGGGCATTGGAAGCGATCTACTTTAATCTTTCCCAGAACTTAACTGAACAAGCTGGAGAAAGGAGATTGGTTATAATGCACAGCCGCTACACATGACTGCTCCAGCTTTACTAAATCCCCCGGTAGTTTCCTGCAATAAGCACCCCCTTCAGTATGACTGAACTGAAACCACAGGTATCCAGACTAGGGAACTCCACATGTAGTAAAAAATTACTACCATCATGCCTGTGGGGATCAGAGTCATGCAATGCTTGATGGGACAACAACAACAACAACAACTGACACGCAAACTGTTCTGTGTTAGAGAACATGCTTGAAAGTTTTGGGAAATATATCCTGCAAGCTGTGGAGGAGGAGCAGTGTGTACTACTACCCTATGATTATTAACATTTTGGGTGTGTAGGATGCCTAAAAGTCCACAACTGATACACTAAGGGTACGCTGAATTTTATAACCGACGTGCCTGGAGGGGTGTAGTGTTTGATGGTACAAAGCATTAGACATGGCGGTGAAACATCCTGAGACCAAAACTAAAAAAAAACTCAGTGTCATGTAATTTCACTCCTCGAAATTCAGCGATCAGACATAAATTTTGTCTATATTTCCAAGAAACCCCCATTTGTATCTTGATCTGAGTCTGAACACACTTTCATACTGAAGGCATTGTTAGATTTCTATAACAAAATAGAAGAGAAGCTGAGAACAATCTTCTATCCCTCATTTCCTAACCCCATATAAGGTGGATTTCCCTTTGTAGATGTAACCTCACCCAACAAGAGCTTTGCACAGCCCATAGATCTCTATACACTCCCAGCCTGGCCCACAGAGCTCTACATAAAACAGCCTGGCCCATAGAATTCTATATACATAAACATTTTCTTTTAGACCTCCTTCCCAATAATCCAACTTTGGTATTAACGACTCCCTACACAACACTTGACTTTCTAGATCTTCTTATTGCTAGAATCTCAGGAGATACCAGTCCTATTTCTGAATGATTTCCATGGCCTGAACTCGGTCTCTAATAACAAAATCTCCCTGTCGGCACTCCCTGGACTGAGCTCTGTCTCTGATCTAGATCTCTACTTGTTTGCAATCCCTGGACTAATAAACAAGTTGTTTCTCTCTATACTGAGATAAAAGTCATTTCTGTTCCTCTATCTCTAGTCTCCTCTATGAATCAAGCTTTTCTCTGGAAACCACTTCAGTATTATTGACTTTTGCTATACTCCTCCTCCACCAGAACATCTCTCCCTTCCAACACACAAATGTCTGACAGTGTCTCCTCTTCACCCAGATATAAGAGGCATTCACTCCGCCCACTCATCACATGACCAATACCAACCAATGAATGCGGTGTCCCAAGCTCCAGCTCTTCCCAATCACTAATCAGATGACATCTCTCATTAGCTATTCATACGGAGCTATAGTTCCTCCCTTTCCCACATTAACTCTTTTGTGTCATACTTCCTCTTGGATGCTTTATAGGAAAACTGACCCCCCAGATCCATCTATTGGATGGAGGACCTCATCTGGTTTTGTCTTTTAGAAGAAGAACCATGGAAATTGGTTCCTACAGACAACTCCTCACCTTTCCTCCAATGACAGAACTATCCTGTGCTGGTGATCTGATCCCAGAGAGGGAAGGATCTCATCAATATCCTCCAAACCAATTGTCAAATGTGTGCCAGACAGACAATCTTCCTCCCCTTCACACCTTAGGATTGTTACTAAACTTGCTGCGTCCTTCTTGGATGATTGCATCAGTCAAAGTTGTACGTTTATTAAGCAAAGATAATTTCTCATTTCAGTTCTCAGGAAAAAAAAATGTCTCTGTTTCCCTGTTAATGAAGTCGAGAACATTTGTTCTCAGAAGGAGAAGAGAACATTTTTTTCAGCTGAGATCTGTGTAGAAGGAGGAGGACTGAATGTGATCTGGTGAGATAATTGTGTGATTACAGACAGGGGTGGACTGACAACTCATGGGGCCCCCAGGCAATAGGGGATCATAGGGCCCCTGTGTCCTTGCTCAAACTCAAAAAAGCCTATGAAAAAGGTACCAGGGGCATCTCTTGGGGCCCCCTACGGACCCCGGGCCCTCGGGCAGTGCCCGAGTTTCCAAATGGTCAGTCTGCCCCTGATTACAGATCACCTGAGTTTAAACCGAGACACCCAAGTTACAAAGACGGTGTCATTACATGAACATAATAAGCACTGACCACTGGTACTTTATGCACATATTGTCACGTCCTTTAACCCTAGGTTCACATGTATGCGGCAGTTTCGGCCATGTTTTGCGCGGGCACCAGAGTCCATTCATTTGCCCCGTGACACGCGGGGAAGAAGGCCCTGCACTTCTTCCAAAAAAGCAAACCGCACGGGAACCTCGGTTCCCAATACGGCTGCTTTTTCCAGCATGGGCGGTGTGCCATTAGAATTAATGGCACCCGACCACGGGTCTGCATTCCTGTGTGCGGGTGGTGCGGCTGCCTTAGGAAGGCTAGGTTTACATCTGTGTGGGTGGTGCCACTGCGAATCCACACAAATATCCGTGCAACGGCACCACCCACACAGAGGAATGCGGACCAGCACGCCGCCCACACTGGAAAGCGCAGCCATACTGGTACCCGAGGTTCCCGTGTGGGCTGCGTTTTCAGAAGTGCAGGGACTTCTTTCCTGCATGTCCCGGGAGTCCATTCAAATGAATGGGCTCTTGTGCCCACGCAAAACGTGGACCACAGGAACGTGGATATGTGAACCAGGGGGTAGATGTGTATTTAGGCTCCTTTTTATTGTGCATTTTGGCATTATTTAAGTGCATTTTGCCGCTTTTTAACATGCTGTATTATTTTAACACGCATTTTGGCATGGGTTTCTTAGTGTGCATTTTGGCGCTTCTCTAAACACACATTTGGACGCTTTAATGCACATTTTGGCACAGGTTATTTTAACACGCATTTTGGTGTGGTTTGTAACGCACATTTTGGCTCTTTTTTTCAGGTTTTTAGTTTTTATACGTATTTGGTAAACGGCACATCTAATAGTCACTTTTGGGGGCCATTAACAAATAATGATATCACAAACACGACATATATCTTGCATGCATTTCCAGAACACACACAAAACGCAGGTTAAAAAATGAGCCAAAATACATGTAAAAAATGGCAACAAAATACACATAAAAATTTCAATACACATTGTGTTTGTTCAATGTGCATTTTGGCGCGTTGATAGCATATTCGTCAAATGACAAAATGTGCAGCAAAATGCACGTTTGCTAACAGAATTTGGGGTGCCATTAACAATGAATGACACCCAAAAGCGCACTGCGTATTTTTTAATACAGATAAGGAAAAATGTAAAAATGTAGTGAGCGCTCTCAATAATTAGCAGCTGAACATTCAAGGAAAAAGCATAAAAGTCCCAAGAAATATATATATAAGTAAAATGCAGCGCTATTGATATATCATAAATGGTTAAATGGATAATGATAAGACACAGTCCAGCAAAAGGTGCTCTTTGATTCCCGGAGCAAATAGTAGAAATGCGCACTAACCAGAAGCATATAGGTAATACGCATGTGAATAAATATCCTGAAGATTCCCCTCTCCTTTCTGGTCTGATCACAGGAATAGCGGGAAAGAATGAAGATCAAGCGCCCTCGTGTGGTGAAGATGTGGTCCAGCAGGTCAGAGAAATCTTTGCCAAGATGTAGTTCCCACTCTCAGGAGCTGACACAGGAATCACTCAGGGCTGTAAAGGTTGAAGAAGCTTCAGAACCTGGAATGGACTCAAAATAGTGCGTCCCTGTGTCAACCTAATTAGATTGCTTGCTGGACCAGGAAAGTTACTAGCCAGCAGCATCTGCATGATCGGCAGTAAAAAAAAAAAAACAGGAAGTCGATCGCGTTTGTGTTTCTTAACTAGATGCAAAAGGGCGCTGTTACCTCAGGGAGGAAATCCAAAGGCTCTGGGAACAAGGAGGAATCAGACAGTGTACGTCACAAACGTCAAATTACAGTGCCGATCATGCAGATGCTGCTGGCTAGTAACTTTCCTGGTCCAGCAAGCAATCTAATTAGGCTGACACAGGGACGCACTATTTTGAGTCCACCACACGAGGGCGCTTGATCTTCATTCTTTCCAGCTATTCCTGTGATCAGACCAGAAAGGAGAAGGGAATCTTCAGGATATTTATTCACGTGTATTACCTATACGCTTCTGGTTAGTACGCATTTCTACCATTTGCACCAGGAATCAACGAGCACCTTTTACTGGACTGTGTCTTATCATTATCCATTTAACCATTTATGATATATCAATAGCGCTGCATTTTACTTATATATATATATATATTTTAATACACTCTTAGCACAATTTGGGATTGCGTCAAGGATTGTGCAATTCTGCATTGCTCAGATGTGAATGTGACAATACATTGTAACTATACTGTATGTGTGTACATATATTATATACATAAACATATCTACTTATAATTTATCATCAATGTTTAAAGGAGAAGGTCACCTTTTTGGACAAAGAGAATAAATGCACATTTTTTGTAGGTAAAAAAAAATTTGCATTTATAATTTTTGTCCAAAGGCGCCTGGAAAGCATTGCACCAGGGATCAGTAGATCTCTGGTGCCATGCAGATCTCCTGCAGACCTGTCATGATATCTGCTTGCGATATTCTACAGCGATGTAGGGGATGTACGGCCAAGCAGATATTCTGACAGGAAGCTTCAATGAAATACAACGGCGCTCCACAGCACAGTGGTAGTTCATTGAAATCTACGAGCGCACAGCCACTAGGGCTGTCAGAACTTGCAGCTCATTTATTCACGGAAGTCCATGAATGAATGACGCGGCAATGTGGGCGGAGACCTGCACATCCACGTTGTTTTCAAATCAGACAGATAATACGGGGAGAAGTTTCCCACTACTATCTATGAAAGGAAGAGGAGGTGGGGTGGTGGGCACTGCTGCAGCTATAGGAACATGTTACACCCTAAAAACAGGTGAAATGTGTAACATGTTCCCAAAGGTGGACTCATCCTTTAACCCCGCTGGTGCTGATATTAGGAAGGAAGAAGTCTTCTTCTTCACATCACAGCAGCTTCTCACCCATATTCTCCAGTTCTGGGACGGAGATAATTTACAGAGATGGTCAGTGAGATCTTCAGATCTCACCTTCATAACTGGCCATCTCTGTAACAGTGAATGACAGAAGGGTGTGTCCTGTGATGAGAAGTGAAGAAAACATTTTCTGCTCCTCACCTCCATATCATAAACTGGTACACCTGAGAGATCAGCAAAGATCATCAGGATCTCGGCTTTTCTCTCTTTCATAAACAGGCACACCAAAGACAGAAAATAAAATCAGAGATGTGACTTTGCCCAGATTCAACCTTCTCTCCCATATTTTCTGCCCCCTGCAAGGATGACATGAGTGATAACGATGGTGCGGGTTGTTTAGAACGGGTTTGTCACTCATGCAATTGCAGAAAAATGAAGTGTGAAGATGGCCCCTACAAGTTTATATACTGCTAAAAAAATGACTGGTTTCTGACTGGTTTTCACTAGTTTTTCATTTGGCTGGGGTCAGTGTCACTACTGGTAGCATGAGATGATACCTGGACCCTACAGAGGTTGCACAGGCAGTCCAGGATGTCACATCAATACGTGCCATTGCCAGAAGGTTTACCGTGTCTCCCAGCACAGTCTCAAGAGCATGGAGGAGATTCCAGGAGACAGGCAGTTACTCTAGGAGAGCTGGATAGGGTCATAGAAGGTCCTTAACCCATCAGCAGGACCGGTATCTGCTCCTTTGTGCAAGGAGGAACAGGATGAGCCCTGCCAAAGCTCTACAAAATGACCTCCAGCAGGTCACTGGTGTCAATGTCTCTGACCAAACAATCAGAAACAGACTTCATGAGGGTGGTCTGAGGGCCTGACGTCTTCTTGTGGGCCCTGTGCTCACTGCCCGGCACCATAGAGCTGGATTGGCATTTGCTATTGAACACCAGAATTGACAGGTTTGCCACTGGCACCCTGTTCTTTTCACAGATGAGAGCAGGTTCCCCCTGAGCACATGTGACAGATGTGAACAGGTCTGGAGATGTCAGGGCTCCCGGGTATGACCAGAGGTGTGTGACTGACGCAGGGAAACGCAGACTTCAGATATGTTATAAACAATATAATTTATTGACACTAACAATACAAACATAAACGCAGTGCAATACTAAAACATAACACAGTGCAAACGAACCAAACCAAACCACCCACAGATAACAGTACATACAATGCAAGCGTCGTCAGGCAGGCCGGGTCAATATCAATCGGGCAAGTAGGTACAGGGGGAGCAAGCGGAGAATGGTCGGGGTCACAAGCCAGGTTCAGCAGGTAGCGGGCAGCGTGGTACAGAGGGTCAGGCAGAGGGATGGTCAGGAACGAGCCGGGGTCAGAGCAGGAGAAGTCAGCAGAGGTCAGATCAGGCAGGGTCAGCAACAAGACAGGAACAGGATGCAGGAACAGGATACAGGGCCCAGGAAAAACACACACCAAGGCAGAGTCTGCAGGTCTGGCCATCCCTTAAATACACCAGTATAATCAGTTCCAGGTGTTTGACTGGCTGCAAGGTTGAGTCTCTGATTGCTGGGAGCACCCGCTGGCCAGCCCTGGTACTGCAGCTCATAAGGCAGGTGAGTCCCACCATTGCTGGCCAGTCCATTCCTGACAGTACCCCCCCTCAAGGAGCGGCCTCAGAACGCTCCAAACAGTCCTAGCTGGGAAAAATGTTCCACTGCCCAGGTCTGGTAACTGGCGGGATATCAAAGACTGGCACACTGGGCAGGACTCCGGGCAGCGGCACACCAGGCAGGACTCCGGGCAGCGGCACACCTGGCAGGGGCACATCGGGCCGGACTCCGGGCAGAGGCACATCGGGCCGGACTCCGGGCAGAGGCACATCGGGCCGGACTCCGGGCAGAGGCACACCGGGCCGGACTCCGGGCAGAGGCACACCGGGCCGGACTCCGGGCAGAGGCACACCGGGCCGGACTCCGGGCAGAGGCACAGCGGGCCGGACTCCGGGCAGAGGCACACCGGGCCGGACTCCGGGCAGAGGCACACCGGGCCGGACTCCGGGCAGAGGCACATCGGATTACCAGGCGAAGCAGCAGGCAGCGGGCCACCAGGCAGAGCAGCAGGCACCGGGCCACCAGGCGGAGCGGCAGGCACCGGGCCACCGGGCGGAGCGGCAGGCACCGGGCCACCGGGCGGAGCGGCAGGCACCGGGCCACCGGGCGGGGCGACGGACATCGGGCCCCCAGGCGGGGCGACGGGCATCGGGCCCCCCGGCGGGGAGACGGGCATTGGGCCCCCCGGTGGGGCGGCGGGCATCGGGCCCCCAGGCGGAGAGGCGACAGGCATCGGGCCCCCAGGAGAGGCGACAGGCATCGGGCCCCCAGGAGGGGCGACAGGCATCGGGCCCCCAGGAGGGGCGACAGGCATCGGGCCCCCAGACGGAGCGGCGGGCGCCGGACCCCCAGGCGGAGCGACAGGTCTCGGGCCCCCAGGAGGAGCGGCGGGCGCCAGACCCCCAGGCGGAGCGACAGGTCTCGGGCCCCCAGGCGGAGCGACAGGTCTCGGGCCCCCAGGCGGAGCGACGGGCGCCAGGCCCCCAGGCGGAGAGGCGGGCGCCGGGCCCCCAGGCGGAGCGACAGGTCTCAGGCCCCCAGGCGGAGCGACAGGTCTCAGGCCCCCAGGCGGAGCGACAGGTCTCAGGCCCCCAGGCGGAGCGACAGGTCTCAGGCCCCCAGGCGGAGCGGCGGGCGCCGGACCCCCAGGCGGAGCGGCGGGCGCCGGACCCCCAGGCGGAGCGACAGGTCTCGGGCCCCCAGGCGGAGCGGCGGGTGCCGGACCCCCAGGCGGTGCGACAGGTCTCGGGCCCCCAGGCGGAGCGGCGGGCACCGAGTCACCAGGCACGACAGTGGGCTCCGAGTCAACTGGCATGACCGCTGGCACTGGGTCAGACATTGGATCGTCTGGCTGGACAGCGGGCATCGGGTCACCAGGCATCAGGTCATTGGGCTCGACAGCGGGCACCGCGTCATCTGGCAAGACAGTGGGCACCAAGTCACCAGGCACGACAGTGGGCTCTGAGTCAATTGGCACAACAGCGGGCACCGGGTCATCAGGTACTGGATTGTCTGGCTCGACAGCGGGCATCGGGTCACCAGGTATGACAGCGGGCACTGAGTCACCAGGCATCAGGTCATTTGGCTTGCCAGCGGGCACCGCGTCATCTGGCAAGGCAGTGGGCACCGGGTCACCAGGCATTGGATCGTCTGGTTCGACAGCGGGCATCGGGTCACCAGGTATGACAGCGGGCACTGGGTCACCAGGCATCAGGTCATTTGGCTCGCCAGCGGGCACCGCGTCATCTGGCAAGGCAGTGGGCACCGAGTCACCAGGTACGACAGCGGGCTCTGAGTCAATTGGCCTAATAGGATCATCAGGCTGGATCAGTTCATCATGCTGGGTAGAGGCATCAGGCTGAGTGGAGGCATCAGGCTGAAGACAGGCATCAGGCTGAAGACAGGCATCAGGCTGGGTACAGGCATCAGGCTGAAGTGCGGGTGCCGAGGCACCAGGCTGAACCACGGAAGGCAGGTTCTCAGACGGCAGGCTCACCGGTTTGGATACTGGCAGGATGGTATTGGTTGGAAAGAATTTTCGCTTTTTTCTGGTTTTAACTACTGCAAGTAAACGCAGGTCTGCAAACGAATGGAGCAGCTGGAGACAGAGAAGAACTGGAGGATGGGACAGAGGAGGGAGCAGTTGCTACAGAGGACTTTTTTCCAGGGTTAAAGGCAGGATAGGTGCAGCGAGTGGGAACAGGGTACTGACATGCGGTAGATAGCAGGGCAGGAGGAGCTGTTGGGAATACAGGAGTAGAGCTTTGAGGAAATAGATTAGAAGCAGGACTGGGTCTTTGTAAGCTGACTGAGGCTGGGTGCAACAAGTCTGTCCATGTCTGCAGTATGGGTTGAACAAAGCTGAGCTTACACAAAGCCTGTCTGACCAAAGACTGCACTGCGTTTATACAATCTCTTAGTGTCTGTGGTGAACATGCAGAATAACGCTCCAAGAAGTAACCCACATCATCCTCTAATAACCACACCAGGGACTCTACCTGGTCTGCACTAAATGGTGGCAAAAATTCATCCCTGCATTCGGGGGAACCAGATGAAACCAACTCCGCACAAACCTGAATCAATGGCTGCACCTCAGAGAATTCTGTGCCCTGATCTACTAGAACATGAGCGAGCCGTATACATTCTAGCAGTTCATCCCGGGGATACTCCTTCAGAGTTTGATAAGCATACTCCCTGTCATCAAACATTAGCAGATATAAATACACAACCTCATCCAGATCCATCCTTCCCAGCAACAAACCAAGATGGCTTCCCTGTGCAGCCACTTCTGGTCAGGATTGGCCTTGGTGTAATGTCAGGGCTTCCGGGTATGACCAGAGGTGTGTGACTGACGCAGGGAAACGCAGGCTTCAGATATGTTATAAACAATATAATTTATTAACACTAACAATACAAACATAAACGCAGTGCAATACTAAACATAACACAGTGCAAACAAACCAAACCAAACCACCCACAGATAACAGTACATACAATGCAAGCGTCGTCAGGCAGGCCGGGTCAATATCAATCGGGCAGGTAGGTACAGGGGGAGCAAGCGGAGAATGGTCGGGGTCACAAGCCAGGTTCAGCAGGTAGCGGGCAGCGTGGTACAGAGGGTCAGGCAGAGGGATGGTCAGGAACGAGCCGGGGTCAGAGCAGGAGAAGTCAGCAGAGGTCAGATCAGGCAGGGTCAGCAACAAGACAGGAACAGGATGCAGGAACAGGATACAGGGCCCAGGAAAAACACACACCAAGGCAGAGTCTGCAGGTCTGGCCATCCCTTAAATACACCAGTATAATCAGTTCCAGGTGTTTGACTGGCTGCAAGGTTGAGTCTCTGATTGCTGGGAGCACCCGCTGGCCAGCCCTGGTACTGCAGCTCATAAGGCAGGTGAGTCCCACCATTGCTGGCCAGTCCATTCCTGACAGGAGAAGCCATGGAGAACGTTCTGCTGCCTGTAACATGGTTCGGTATGACCGATTTGGTGGTGGGTCAGTGATGGTCTGGGGAGGCATATCCATGGAGGGACTCACAAACCTCTACAGGCTAGACAATGGCACCCTGACTGCCATTAGGTATCGGAATTAAATCCTTGGACCCTTTGTCAGACCCTACACTGGTGCAGTGGGTCCTGGGTTCCTCCTGGTGCAGTGGGTCCTGGGTTCCTCTTGGTGCAGTGGGTCCTGGGTTCCTCCCGGTGCGGTGGGTCCTGGGTTCCTCCTGGTGCTGTGGGTCCTGGGTTCCTCCTGGTGCAGTGGGTCCTCGGTTCCTCCTGGCGCGGTGGGTCCTGGGTTCCTCCTGGTGCATGACGATACCTGGCCTCATGTGGCGAGAGTATGCAGGCAGTTCCTGGAAGATGAAGGAATTGATACCATTGAATGGCCCCCACACTCGCCTGACCTAAATCCAATAGAACACCTCTGGGTTATCATGTTTCGGTTTATCCGACATCGCCAAGTTGCAGACTCTCCAGGACCTCAGCGATGCCCTGGTCCAGATCTGGGAGGAAATCCCCCAGGACACCATCCGTGGTCTCATTAGGAGAATGCCCTGATGTTGTCAGGCATGCATACAAGCACGTGGGGGCCACACAGACCACTGAGGACCATTCTGAGTTGCTGCAATGACATTTCAGCTAAATGGACTTGCCTGCTGCATCATTTCTTCACTTTGATTTTTAGAGTGTCTTTGATGGAAATGAAAATGATCGACTTACAGAAGACTGAATTTAAACGATGGAGCATCCTTACATTCCTAACACTTTACCCAGTCCATATCAGTATAGATATCCAGCAGATTTTTCCCCGTTGAGATCTAATTTTTTTTCAATGTGTTCCTTTCATTTCTTTGAGCCGTGTAGAAATGTGCACCTTGTCTGGGTCACATGAGCAAAATCTAATCCTTCCAGCTATACAAATGAGGAGACAAGAGATGCGATGCAACAGGAGATTGGAAGCCGGAAATATAACTCAAACGTGCCTGAATAGTTGCTTCCATCATACAAGATATAGAAGGAATTCCTAGATCTAGATAATAAAGACACAAGAGCGATATTGTGAGATGCTAATGCTGAGATTACATTTGCAATTGGGGGGTGTTAAAGCCGCATATTTACTGCCTCCCATTAAGCTGCAAAGGCAGCCGGACAGGGTTGTACACTTGATGTCTCAGGAAGAATTATACCCCTAGGTGAAAAAAGACGGGTTTAGAAAATGATTCTCTATTTGTCAATAAAATCAGAGCCATCACCCTACAGATGTGTTGTGTACAATATAGGGGTCTTACTTTATTGGGAAGAACACACATACACCCCAGCATTGGTCTTAGGGGGGAGAACGCACAGACGCCCCAGCATTGGTCTTAGTAGGGAGAACGCACAGACGCACCGGCATTGGTCTTAGGGGGGAGAACGCACAGACGCCTCAGCATTGGTCTTAGTGAGGAGAACACACAGACACCCCAGCATGGGTCTTAGTGGGGAGAACGCACAGACACCTCAGCATTGGTCTTAGTGGGGAGAACGCACAGACGCCTCAGCATTGGTCTTAGTGGGGAGAACGCACAGACGCACCGGCATTGGTCTTAGTGGGGAGAACACACAGACATCCCCGGCATTGTTCTTAGTGGGGAGAACACACAGACGCCTCAGCATTGGTCTTAGTGGGGAGAACGCAGAGACGCCCAAGCATTGGTCTTAGTGGGGAGAACACACAGACACCCCAGCATTGGTCTTAGTGGGGAGAACGCACAGAAGCCCCAGCATTGGTTTTAGTGGGGAGAACGCATAGATACCCCAGCATTGGTCTTAGTAGGGAGAATGCACAGACGCCCCGGCATTGGTCTTAGTGAGGATAACGCACAGACGCCCGGCATTGGTCTTAGTGGGGAGAACGCACAGACGCCCCGGCATTGGTCTTAATGGGCAGAACGCACAGACGCCCCAGCATTGGTCTTAGTGGGGAGAACACACAGACGCCCCAGCATTGGTCTTAGGGGGGAGAACGCACAGACGCCCCAGCATTGGTCTTAGTGGGGAGAACGCACAGACACCCCAGCATTGGTCTTAGTGAGGAGAACGCACAGACACCCCGGCATTGGTCTTAGTGGGGAGAACCCACAGATACCCCGGCATTGGTCTTAGTGGGGAGAACGCACAGATACCCCGGCATTGGTCTTAGTGGGGAGTCTACGAAAGTTTTGTGGTATCGATACAGTAATAGGACATTGGAGGGGTGGGAATAAAATCCAAAAATTATCCCAAAATGAAACTTTTTGGATATTTAGGCTAAATACTCTGAAACCAAGGGGTCTAAATATAGAGTTAGACTTGAATTGTTTTATTTCTGATTTTTAATTTAATATTTTAACATATTTATGGCTGAGAAGGTAATTTAATCAATAAGTAGGAGTGAGTACTTGGTTATTAGAATAATTTGTAGGAGCTAACTTTTTATTACATTTTATTTTGATTTATATTGTATTTAATTAATATGTAGGGGTGTCTATTTGGTAATAGTAATATGTATTTTTTAGGGTGATCATGAAAAGTATGATGAAAAAAGATTAGTTAAATATAGAAATTAGATAAGATATAAGAATAGGATATGCCAGAAAGGATCTTTTTGGTATATAGAATTTTGTAGCTATTGAATTTTACTTACATATATATAAAATATATGGGTGTCTAATTTATTCAATGAAATTGTCTTTCTTAATGAATTGTCTTTCTTAATGGGCAAATGAGAAACTAATTGATCTATAGAACTTGATGTGGGAATTTACATGCACTTTTAATATTTAAAATAACCACTAGAGGGAGTAAAAACTAAAATATAAATATAGATATAATAATACTAAATAAGATTGGGTAAATTTTAATAAAGTGTTTGGGGGCAAATAAGAAGATGTTTTAATTGTAATTTTATGTGGAATAATGGAGTAATATGAGAATAGGTGTTTATTGATTATTGATTTTTAATATCCTATATATGTAAATTAGTAATTAATGTGAGAGATTAGATGTATATGAAATATTTATATGTAATATTGATCTGAACCCTGGTTTACCTGTTATATATGTTTATTGATCGGACCGATGTATGTTAGGTCCGAGATTTAGAATATAGTAAGAGAAAGGGGGAGATTGCGGCATTTTCCATTTTTAAATATGGCGGCGGCAGCCTCAAGTCATTAGGAGGCATGAACATAAAAGGAGCGACGAGTGGGATGTCTGTATCCTTTCAGATGAAGTCCGGAAGTGACGAAACGCGTTAAAGGAGTGACGTCAGGACGCACGTACGCAGACCGGAAGTGTCGCCGCGGCCATTTTTTAGGTTATCAAAACACATGGTGGAGGAAATGTTTGTTTAGCAGACAGAAACCATGGTTGGAGCTGATAATCGGAATTTTATGTGTGAGTTACTAATAAATGTTATCCCTATGTTTTGAATATTGCTCCTAAGACCATTTATCTTTCTGAGGACCTGGAAAATATTCTTAAAGAAGATATTTGGAGGATTACTGATCCATAATGTTGGTAGAGCTCTTATAACATTTACAGAGGGTAATAGTATTTGGTACTATTGTGAGGGGGTTAAATGTGACCTAGAGTGTTCTAACTGTAAATGTGTAGTGTTTTACTCACTTTTACTGTGTCTTCTTCTCTGTCTGGAACGGAATGTGTCCAGGCAGAGCAGAATGACATCATATCCTGTCCTGTGTAAATGTCAACACAGGACAGGATAGGACAGGGACCGATCATGTGATTTCAGCCAGAAATCACTGGCTGAAATCTAATGATTGATCCCTCCTGGATCGAATCGTGTCACCCGCGGGTTGGCAGGAGCGCCCCCTACCCGCGAATGTGTCTGGAGCACGGAGCATGTTTTAAAACGTGCTTTTGCGCTCCACTGCCGCCCTGCACACGTATATATACAGTGGCAGGGCGGCAAGCGGTTAATGTATCAAAAGTGGACGAGCCAGAATAACTAGCAGCTGTGCTTGGCCAAAAATCAGCAGTACTGAGCAACCTAAATTGTGACCATACACAGCTGCTACAGCTTTGACCCCCCCCCCCCCCCAAAAAAAAAAAACACACACACACTGAATTTCCTACTTTATATATGCTAAAAACATAAATGAATTGAATTACTAATGATGTGTATTTTTAACAGATATTTTACAACTGGAGAATCCGTCTCTTCTCTCCACTTCCATTACCTTCTGGGCAAAGCCACAATCCACAACATAGTTCATGAGACATGTGAAGCAATATGGAATGTACAAATGGGAATCGTAATGTCAGAACCAACAGAGGATCGATGGTTGGAAATCAGCAATGACTTCAATCAAAACAGCAACTTTCCTCACTGCATTGGAGTGTTAGATGGTAAACTCATACGCATTCAAATGCCCCCAAACAGTGGCTCCAAGTATTTCAGCTATAAAAAGTATTTCTCCATAGTCCTGATGGCCATTGCTGATGGCAACTACAGTTTTCTTGCAATTGATGTTGGTGCTCATGGAAGTTCCGTGGACTCGCAAGTGTTTTACAATTCAACCATGGGAAGGATAATGGAAGGAAGGTTCAATATACCATCCCCTCGACCTATAACAGAGAATGGACAGCACCTACCCTATGTACTACTGGCCGATGAGGCATTTTCACTGTCTAGTTCAGCAAGGAAACCATATCCTAAAAGAGGCCTGGATTTGAAGAAGAAGGTATTTAGTTATCGGCTAACACGAGCTCGGTGATTGGTGGAGCTCACCTTCGGCATATTAGCAAATAAGTGGAGAATCTTTAGAGGTGCAATGCAATTAGATCCCGCTAATGTTGACACTATTGTTAAACGTTCCTGTGCACTCCACAATCTTGTCCGTCAGAGAGAGGGGATTCATTTGGATGCCTCGCACATGACGCATGATCTGCAGGGTGATGTTTGGCATAGTGCACGAGGTACCCACCAGGCGTCCAATATCAGGGAGGAGTTTGCCAATTATTTTATGTCACCAGAGGGAGAAATCCCATGGCAATATTCAAAAGTGTAATTGTCTCTACTTACTGAAATAGTTTTGTTAAGTTGTTTAATGTGTTGCCAAACCCACATCAGTACAATCAGCCTATATATGCAGTAAAGCATGCTTGTTATACTCACTGTGGAACCTAAAGGGTCAATCCTCTGCATTGTGGCCCTTTGATCCTTCCTTGTCTGTTCCTCCCCTTTTTCAAGTGACCACCTCTTATCTCCTGATAAGACAGACTGAACCATAGGCATTTTGCACATGCTCAGTTTGGTATGTATTGTTAAGGTTTGTTTTATTCTTGTGAGAGTGCATGTAATGAGCACAGGGCCTATCGGCATTGTCCAGACAGAGGGTCAGGGGTCCTGTAGCCGCATATAACAACCAGTGCTCTTCTACACACTGATAGAAGTCACAAGAATGTATCTCACTTCACTAGGTGTATGAGAGAGTTCACAATGTCTTGTTTTCCTGTTCTGCTGGGAGGTTTTTCCAAAAAGTGTTGTGACGATGAAATGTAGTCATGTTTATTATGCAATAAAAGTCATTTTTTTGAATATGTGTTCCTTGTTCAACCTTTTTGTTCTATTGTTTGAAGTTCTGAACCCTATACTTCATATAATTGTGTACAAGTAAATAGTCGCTCTTTGATATTTGCTCTGTACAGGATTATAAACTCCAATATACCTGAGAATCAGAACTATACTGTATCTGGGCACCACAACCCTAAGCTGCTATATAGTTCATTGTTCTGATTCAAATCCGACTCCCCCCATCCATGTCTCCATGCGGCAGTGTGAAGTTTCGCTTTACATATCTTTTTCATAGGGGAATAGTTATTACCAGTAAAAAGTAATTTAAAAAACAACAGAAAACAATTTTCATATTTTATTTCATTCACAGCAAAAGAGAACTTTTCAGGAACAATTTTCCATCTCCTACTAGACATAGTATCATTTATCCAAAAATCCACATGTTCAAATAGTGCAAAATATTACAAACATAGCAGACCATTATTTAAAATGTAGAACCGTACGCTCCGAACGCATATAATAACATCAACGTATACATTTCACACCTTTACCCCAGGATTATCAGGTTCCTCTATCCTGTAGTGCGTGTTCCTTCCAACAGAGCACTCCAAGAAGGTGAAAGTCCTAGAGGTCAGCATTCATCCTCTGGTATTCCACAAAAAAATGCTAAGATGTGGAGTCAGAACAACAATAAAAAACAAAAAAAAAGTGCAAATGAAGCTTACAATATTTCCCTTTTGAGACTGACACTTCCAGGATTGTTGATCTTCTGTGACACCCTAGACTGGCTACTAATTCCAGCTGTTGACCTCCACTCCTTACACATGGGTGCCCAAGCTATGACCCTCCAGCTATTGTGGAATGACAACGTCCCATCATGCCTCTGCTTTGGGAGTCATGCACTGTCAGCGGCTTGCAATGCCTCATGGGACGAGTAGTAGTGCAATAGTTGGAGGGCCACAGGGTGAGCACCCATGTTATAGGATATACGTAGTATTCAAATGCAGGTCAGCAGAAGACCCACTGAGCACCACAATGGGCAAGCCCTACAATGTGCATACCAGCATATGATAACACCTAGAAGTTGTTACTTAACCCCTCGCCTACCGGGCACTTTTACCACCTTCGCTCCCAGGCCAATTTTCAGCTTTCAGTGCTGTTGCACTTTGAATGACAATTGCGCAGTCATGCAAAACTGTACCCATATGAAATTTTTATCATTCTTTTCACACAAATAGAGATTACTTTTGGTGGTATTTAATCACCACCGGGTGTTTTATTTTTTGCACTATAAACAAAAATTAAAAAAAAAGTTTTTCTTATAAAATTATAAAATTTCTATTATAAAATTTTGTAAACAGGTAGTTTTTCTCATTCACGGATGTGCGTTGATGAGACTGCACTGATAGGCACTGATGAGGTGGCACGGATAGGCAGCACTGATGAGGTGGCATTGATGAGGCGGCACTGGTGGGCATTGATGAGGAGGCAGTGATTCTGCTGCAAAGATATGCACTGATGGGCACTGATAGGCGGCTCTGATGGGCACTGATAGGCGACATTGATGGGTACTTATGGGTGACACTGACTGGTAGCACTGACTGATGGCGCTGACTGGCGACACTGACTGACAGCACTGACTGGTGGTACTGCTGGGCACTTATGGGCACAAATGCTGGGTGGCACTGATGGGGGGTACTGCTGGGTGTCACTGCAGGGTACTGCTGGGTGGCACTACTGGGCACTGTTTTGTGACATCTGCCTGTTAACGGTAGTACTTTCCTCAGGCTGTGACAGCGTGAGGAAAGTGCTGCCAATAACTGGTAACTGTATTTACCTTGGCATTTTACCTCATCCTGTGATCAGCTGTGTCTATAGGACACAGCAATCACAGAGAGCGCTGGGTGCGTGCCGCTGGGGGCTCGAGGGAGAGCACGTTCTGGGAGGACGGCATATGACGTCCTCCCAGAACTGGACAACCACATTGTAGCCAACGTTTGGCTATATAGCGGTTGTGAAGTGGTTAAAGTAGAACTATGTACAATATTTTTCTTTTCTTCTTGGATAAATTTCTAGAACCCCTTTCACTTGCTTTTGCCATATGTGTCCCATAGGGGAGATATATATACCTTCACTTTCTGTCCCACTGCCACAACAGAAGGTGAGAAAAAATCTCTAAAGTCAGGCAATCCCTGGTTATCTTAGAACTAATATCCCCATTGGAAGATTTCCCATCTCACTGTTCTGTGAACAACCCAAGTTTGGATGGTAATTTACTTTTACTTGTAAGGATTATGGTAAACGGGACAAAGAGAGGTTCAATCTTCCCAATGGGGCCACAGACAGCAATAAATACTGAGAGGTGTTCTAATCCCTCTCCCATCTATCAAGAAAAAAACAAAAAAAAACAATTGTGCCTGGCTCAGTGTCACAACCTTTTTTGGTAAACATCACCACAAAGCTACATGTTCCATTAAAAAATTTTTTAAAAAAAGTTGGAAGCCCCCAAAATAGCAGTTCACATGATCAGATCTGAGACATAAATGGTCAGTGGGAGGAATCGTCAGCTTGAGTTCCTGACCGGGCAGTTCTATGTGATGGCGCTTTGAAAGGTCGATTGTTATCCAGCACTGCATCACAGGGAGAAAATCAGGACATAACTAAAGTGTAGCGGTATGAAACCCATCAGTAATATAATGCTGCTTACAAAATGTGGTGTTTCCATTCTTTTTTCACTTTTTTTCGTAAGTAGCAACCATGGATTGGTTTTGGGTTCCATACATAGTTCACCTTTACCAGAAACCTGCCTATGTAGCTAAGGGGTGTCTGTCGGTAATAACAACTCTTGTGTGTCTGAGGTGTCGGCCATTTATGTACCTCATGAACCCTGACTGGAATACTCCCATGATGTTACCAAGTATATCCAGAAAATAGCTAAGGCCTAGTCATTACTGATCATCTCCACCATCACAGGAGTGAGCTTTTTCCACCAATCAGAATCCCTTACATACTCTCCCCTGATGTAGTAGCTCTGAGGTCACCATCTGAGAGCTCACTCCTGGGATGGTGGAGGTGATCAATAATGACTAGGCCTTAATCACTTCCAGTCCGGACACTTTCACCCCCTTCCAGTCAGGACACTTTCACACCCTTCCAGTCAGGACACTTTCCCCCCCTTCCAGTCAGGACACTTTCACACCCTTCCAGTCCGGACACTTTCCCCCCCTTCCAGTCAGGACACTTTCACCCCCTTCCTGATCAGGCTTTCAGCTTTCAGCGCTGTCACACTTTGAATGACAATTGCACGGTCATGCAACACTGTACCCATATGAATTGTTTTTGAAACAGATAAAACTTTACTTTGGTATTTATTCACCACTGGGATTTTTATCTTTTTTTGCTATATAAATGAAAAAGTCCAAACATTTTGAAAAAAAAGTGTTTTTTCTTATAACATTTTGCAAATAATCTTTCTTCATAAATCTTGGCCAAAATTTATTCATCTATTTTTTTAGTAAAAAAAAATAACCCAAATTAGTTTATAACCAAAAATTATAATTTTTCCAAAATGTTTTTTTTACATTTTTTTATTTTATATTATTATTTATGTTTTTGTTTAGTTAGTTGTTTTAGTGACACTGTACTACTTGTGGGGGGTGATGAAGAGTTTTTTTTTTTTTTTTTTTTACACTGATTGCTTTTACACCCATACAGGCTGTAAAAGCAATCATTTCTCCTCTCTGGCTGCATTCCTGCAGCCATTGCGAAATACTGTGAGAGCTGTGATTGGTCACAGTTTGTCACATGGTACAAGACTGTTGTGAATAGCCCTGTACCATGTGACCTCTGTGATCATTCACAGATTTCACTAGTAGTAAGCAATGATGTCAGGAAGTGACATCTTACTTACTACTCTGCATGTGATCACTGATTGAGAGGACCCATACAGTGATCGGTGTCCTCCGGACACATCAGGCACCAGATTGCGGTGCCGCATGCTCCCAAGGAGTGCGCATAGCCTATAAATTTGGGCGCCTTTATGAACAGCAACCAGCTCCTGCACTGCTCCCGTCCAGTCGTTTATGTACATGGGCCGGACAGGAAGGGGTTAAACATGATATATTTTTACATGCAACCTTTCCATAAACTTTCACCTATACACTGATAAGCCATAACATTATGACCTCTGACCAATACCAGAGAGGAAGGCATTCTGGGGTTCGCAGTAAGCTGCTTTTGGAAAGCGTTGTTGTCAATATCCCAGACACACCTTCCAAGGACTGCTTGAGTTCAGGGACCTACTCAATATTGGGTGGGTAGTCATAATGTTGTGACTGTTTATTTTAATTATTAGTGTGTTTCATTTACAAGTTTCTATGCACTGGCTCGGATGAGGAATGGTTAGTATGAGTAGAATGGCCTGGCTGGATGTTGTCACCTACTCCAGACCCACCTGTTGTGATGTCCGCTGGCACTGAATTATACTCTGATGTGTGGCTTTGAAATGTTGCGTGTGTTGAAAATGAAGGGGCACTATGTTGTACATATGTATATCTTGGATTTGGGGAATTGGAGTATTGCACAGATTCTGGTGGGGGTGAAGCAGATGACATGCGCATGTAGCACTGTATGACCCCAAGGTAATCAGATTTCAGGGCGATGTGCTGGAATCTGCCTCATGTCGTGTGCCATAGAGGTAAAAAATCCACCTATTTGATCCAAGGTTGTTCTACAGAGTTCAGGAAGCCTGTTGATGGTAATAGAAAGTGAAAGAAGAAATGTATGCCTTGTGATGTAATCATTGGTCTATACGCTTGTAAGAAGCTTTCTATAACTCAGCAGATGAGAGCATAAGCCATCTGTTGAGTCAAAACAGCGCTGTTTTTAACAGATCATTTGTTTTCCTCAAGTCCGTGTCCGTAGTTCTCTGGTGTTTTTTTTCTGCATTTTTGGTTGATATTCTGTCTCTATTTTAAATACATCTATGATAAAAAAATGATAGACCTTTCATTTCTTTGTGGGCAAACTTGCAGGGGATCAAACAATTATTTTACCCACTGTATCAAGGCAGATTCAGTAGGGAAATACATACTGTCTCCTGTTCATTACAGCCTTCAACAACTGAAACACATTAAACAGTCAGTGCGTTTTCACTTTTTTTTTAGCAGAACCACTTGGTTGGTTAGATAACGCCGTCAGATCCTTCTTGAACCGGTCCCTGAGTGGCTTCCATCGTTTCTTGACGTTTGTTACTGTTCCAACAAAAACGGAACAATATTACAACATGTAAAACTGAAATCCTATTTTTCTGACCATGTGCAGTCACACGTTTGGATAATGCAGCATGTGTGGGCACAGGAATGGGACTTGGCCAAGTGTACTGATATCTGTGCATAGGGGCAGTGTGCAAAATGTCGTCAATGAAAGAAAAGTACTCACATTTATTCTCCCTCTCCTTTGGAGAAAGTGATTCCCAGCTGTTTGCACTGACCACTTTACATCCATCCATCCATGCCTCATGCTTTCTGTACGCATCACAGTGGGTTGGGGTGCTGGGATCATATCATTCTGCCCGGTTTTCTACCTCCTGGATCAACATGGAGAGACTGATGTCAGCCATCTTTATAAGCAGTACAAACAGGAAATGACTGCAGGACACTCTATGCTCTTTTCTATCATTTCAGGGAATTATGGGACATTAAATTCCTCCTGAATTAATTTTTTTAAAAGTTATTGAAGCACCTCAACCGCTCCGCAAATGCCTGCCAGAGCATTAGTTGAGCATCACCATAGACTTGAATAGGAGGAGTTGAAAGGCTTCCTAGGTGTTTGAAGAGCATTAAAAACTCCCCTCAAATGCCTGCAAAACGCCTGCTTACAGTCTAGTGTGCACTTAGCCTTATGCAGGCCATAGATGGGTCGAAAATTGGACGATTTTTCAGCCGAAAATAAAATCGGCCGATTTTTGGATCGTTAGTGGGTTAATAGGTCGGCCGTGTTTCGGTATGTTGGCAGATTTTTCTTATCGGTAAAGTTTGAAAAAGATCGGCCGATTTTCGCGGCAATGATGGGCAAATCGGCCGATCTTTTTACCGATAAAAAATCTGCGCATGAGCCGTGACCTGCAAGAGGAAGAAAAAAGAAGAAGAAAAAAAGAAGAAGAGGATGAATAAGATGATGAAGAAGAAGTGGATGAAGAGGAAGAAGAAGATGAAGAAGAAGAAGAGGATGAAGAAGAAGAGGATGAAGAAGAAGAAGAGGATGAAGAAGAGGAAGAAGAAGATGAAGAGGATGAAGAAGAAGACAAAGAAGTAGAAGAGGAAGAAGAAGAAGAGGATGAAGAAGAAGATGATGAAGAAGAAGAAGAGGATGAAGAAGAAGATGATGAAGAAGAAGAGAATGATGAAGAAGAAGAAGAAGATGAAGAAGAAGAGGATGAAGAAAAAGAAGATGAAGAAGTGGATGAAGAAGAAGAAGAGGATGAAGAAGAAGAAGAGGATGAAGAAGAAGAAGATGAAGAAGAAGAAGAGGATGAAGAAGAAGAAGAGGAAGAAGATGAAGAGGATGAAGTAGCAGAAGAAGAAGAAGAAGAAGAGGAAGAAGAAGAAGAAGAAGAGGAAGGAGTAGATGAAGAAGCAGAAGAGCATGAAGAAGAAGAAGAGGATGAAGAAGAAGAAGAGGATGAATAATAATAATGAAGAAGAAGAAGAAGATGAAGAGCATGAAGAAGAAGAGGAAGAGGAAGAAGAAGATGAAGAGGATGAAGAAGAAGAAGAGGATGGAGAAGAAGAGGAAGAGGAAGAAGAAGAAGAGGATGGAGAAGAAGAGGAAGAAGAAGATGAAGAGGATGAAGAAGATGAAGAAGAAGAGGATGAAGAAGAAGAGGAGAAAGAAGAGGAAGAGGATGAAGAAGCAGAAGAGGATGAAGAAGCAGAAGAGGATGATGAAGAAGAAGAGGATGAAGAAGAAGAGGAAGAAGAAGAGGAAGAAGATGAAGAGGATGAAGACGAAGAGGATGAAGAAGATGAAGAAGAGGATGAAGAAGAAGAGGAAGAAGTAGATGAAGAGGATGAAGTAGTAGAAGAAGAAGAGGATGAAGAAAAAGATGAAGAGGATGAAGTAGTAGAAGAAGAAGAAGAGGAAGAAGATGAAGAAGAGGATGAAGAAGAAGAAGAGGAAGAAGAAGATGAAGAGGATGAAGAAGTAGAAGAAGAAGAAGAGGATGATGAAGAAGAAGAAGAGGATGAAGAAGAAGAGGATGATGAAGAAGAAGAGGATAAAGAAGAAGAGGAAGAAGATGATGATGAAGAAGAAGAGGAAGAAGAAGAAGAGGATAAAGAAGAAGAGGAAGAAGAAGATGAAGAGGATGAAGAAGAAGAGGAAGAAGAAGAAGAAGAAGAAGAAGAAGAAGAGGATGAATAAGAAGTGGAAGAAGAAGAGGATGATGAAGAAGAAGAGGATGATGAAGAAGAAGAGGATGAAGAAAAAGAAGATGAAAAAGAAGAAGAGGATGAAGAAGAGGAAGAAGAAGAAGAAGATGAAGAAGAAGAATTCCAGTCCGGCAAAAAGTGTAGTGCAGAGAGCTCCGCTATTTCTTTGACAGTTCTTTGACACTTATACCGGCTGCAACAATGTATCTATTTGTTTCCGAATAAAAACATCTGTATCCGAAATGGATTTTCACGGCAATGCTGGGCAAATCGGCCAATCTTTTTACCAATAAAAAATCTGCACATGAGCTGTGACCTGCAAGAGGAAAAAAAAAGAAGAAAAATAAGAAGAAGAGGAAGAAGAAGAAGAAGAGGATGAAGAAGAAGAAGAGGATGAAGAAAAAGAAGAGGAAGAAGAAGAAGATGAAGAAGAAGAAGAGGATGAAGATGATAAGAAGAGGATGAAGAAGTAGAAGAAGAAGAATAAGAAGAAGAAGGTGAAGAGGATGAAGAAGAAGATGAAGAGGATGAAGAAGAAGAGGAAGAAGAAGAAGAAGAGGAAGAAGAGGATGATGAAGAAGAAGAGGATGAAGAAGAGGAAGAAGAAGAGGATGATGAAGAAGAAGAGGATGATGAAGAAGAAGAGGATGAAGAGGATGAAGAAGATGAGAATGAAGAAGAAGAAGAGGATGAAGAAGAGGAAGAGGATGATGAAGAAGAAGAGGGTGAAGAAGAAGAAGAGGATGAAGAAGAGGAAGAATAAGATGAAGAAGAAGAGGATGAAGAAGAAGATGAAGAAGAAGAAGAGGATGAAGAAGAGGAAGAAGAAGATGAAGAAGAGGATGAAGAAGAGGAAGAAGAAGAAGATGAAGAGGATGATGAAGTGGATGAAGAAGTAGAAGAAGAGGATGAAGAAGAAGAAGAGGATGAAGAAGGAGAGGATGATCCATTTCGGATGCAAATGTTTTTATTCGGAAACAAATAGATACATTGTTGCAGCCGCTATAAATGTCAAGGAACTGTCAAAGAAATAGCAGAGCTCTCTGCAGGGACACTTTTTGCCGGCTGTAGAAGTTTTTTAGCCGTTCCTGGTAACGTCGGCCGCTTGAACGACCGATTTTTTGTTTTTTTAAAGAAAAATCGGCCGGTTTTCTCCCCATCTATGGCCTGCATTACAGGCCCATAGATCGGGCAAGGGGTCATCGTGGACCAATACTTAAAGGATAACTTCACCTTTTAAAAAAAATATTTTAAAATGTTTTTTTGTTGGGCTGTGTTCTTCGCGCCTTACTTTTTAGAACTGTTCTAGGGGTTATTTAGGGTGCTGATACAGAACATTACATTGGCTAGACTGCATCAGCTCTAGTTTCTTAGATACGGACATATTTATGTAACTTTTTAGTCAGTTTTTGAAAAGATTTTGCTGTTCAGTTTGTTCTTCTGTTACCTAGTTGGTGTTTTTGACTACAAGCTAGAAAATATAGGGAGCGTTTCCATACTTCCAACTATAAGGGCTCATGTACACTGCAGGTGATAAACTCGCGTTCAGGAGCTGTTCAGCATTTTTTTCAGCAGCCCCTGAACCCTCCCTAATGTTTTCCTATGTGTCCATGTACACACAGTCCTTTACAGGCGGTGGAGTTTACAGTCGTTTTTTTGAATACACCAAACTTGCATTCAGGAGTAGATAATTACCAGCGTTTCAAACGCCGAGTGTTAACTGCGTTTATAAGTGTTTGTGTTTAGAAGCGTTTTTTAACTGTTCCATGTCCAGATGCTGTCCAGAGCCTTTTTTCCCCTCATCATAAATGCATGCAAAGCGTTTTCCATGTATTCAAATGAACCCGGTACACCAGCGCAGTCAGTTCCAGGTTTTGCGTGAAGGAAAAAATGGTAGAACGAGCCGCATTATGCTCATGAGGGGATCCATACTGACTACAACCAGAAAAGACAGGTCATCTCAACACATACTGCTCTCTCTGCTTCTGCTCTCTCTATTTTTCTCAAAATGTCTGAAATACTTGATTTTTTACTATTTTTCAGTGCATTCTGGGCATTTGGGAAGGTCTCCTGAGGTTATCTTTAAAAACGCTTCGAAATGCAGACGCGCATAAACACGGTATGCAAACGCGGCTAAACAGACATTTTTTTACCTAAGTTTTCCAGCAGTCAGTTTCCATCGTTCAGAAGAGTTTTCCAAACACCCCATGTACATGAGCCCTAATTATACAGCAGAAACATTGGATTGTAAAGTGTCAATTATGAACTGTATTGTAGTTATCATCGTATAGGAGGTGTGTATATTGCCACTCATATCATTTCATGTTTGCAAATCAAGCACTGTAGAGGTTATGGCTACTTCACGATGGAGCTACCTGAATCGTCCCGACATATTTTGCTATATTTGCAGGGAGTGCACCCTGAAAGCCAGTAGGAAACCTATTTCTGAGTTTATGAAGCGATTGTGTGATTTCATGATCCTGCAGACTCTCAGCTGTGCTCACCAGAGCCCTCACAGTTCATTGAGAAGTACAAGCCATCTCCGCAATGTCAGATGTTACTTATAGTTCATTCATTCACAGGAAACTACTGGTATGGACAAAAAAACCCCCAAAAAACAGTTTATACCCAGCTTAAAAATATGCCTTGTGTTAGGAGATGCCGTAACACGTTAGTGAAGATAAAATGTTACTACATATGTGGATTGTTTGGTCACATTGCAAGATTTTGTTAATCATTTTAAGGAGAAAATAAACTGAACCAGATTAATGTAGAACAATGAGATGTGAAATTGAGGTGTACTCACCACACTGGGATGGTGTAAGTATCAAAAGCCTAGATCATCAGCCCATTCCAAACTATTGAGGCAGAAAAAGGAGGCAGAATCCTCAAGAGGAACCAATTACACTACAATGGAATCCCGCCAGAGCTGATAAAACACAGGTCCCCAGTTGTACAAACCACAATGTGGTTCTGAGGGCCAATTACCACCTTCACGCATGGAAGACCTTATAACAGCCTTCCATAAGAGTGGAGGCCAGTACAATCCCACCAACTACAGAAGGATATGTGTCAGCAGCACACTGGGAAGACTATTCAACAGTATCCTGAACAACAGAATCTCCAACTTCCTAACACAACATAAAAGCCTCAGCAGAAGCCAGGCAGGGTTCATGCCAAAGGGAAATGGTAACTATAGTGCTGTCAATCACCTATGGGTCTGAGGGGTGTGGGAAAAGCCTATAGGGGTTTAAAAAGTTCCAAAGGCAATGATAAAGTGTGTAGAAAATAACGCTGATCCTCTAGAACAGGTCATCAGTCACCTATATAGTGAATACAAGAAATACAGAAAGGGGTGCACCCATCTAAATGTTGGCTATTTATTAAAATAAACCGATAAAATGCATTCACTGCAAAATAGGAAAGTAGGCATATCTGTGTGTGGAGAAGACATCTCAGTATCCTGGCACACACAGATATGCCTACTTTCCTAATTTTGCATTGAGTGAATTTTAATAATTTTATGAATTTATTTTAATAAACAGCCTACATTTAGATGTGTGCGCCCCTTCTGGCTTTCTAGGGTTCATGTAAAACCATCACTCCAGAGACCACATCTACACCCTGCACCCCTCATCAAGAACCATGTCCACACTACAAAACATGGGAAAACATATGCCTGCTTTGTGTAGCACGCCAGGCTTGTTCCACAAGCTAATGGAGAGTGGAATAGGAGGGAAAATATATGATGTCATCAAGAACTCATATACTGAGAACGGATGCAGCCTAAAGGTGAATAAAAAAAGAACAGAACACTTCCAGCAGGTCCATGGAGTCAGACAAGGCTGCAGTCTAAGCCCAACTCTCCTCAGCATATACCTCAATGAACTGGCTGAAGCTCTGGAACCTCCTCGCTTGGAATATCTTTACATGGCACCGGGGTTTGGTGGACTTGTGGAAAAAGAAAGAGGAAGAGACAGAGAGAGACAATTACTGATATAAATACAGTCACTGATGATGAACCCAATTCATGAAATACATAAAGTATGGCAAAGTGGTTGACTTACCCATATGTATCTTCCCACATCTCAGAGCACAGCATGTCCTTCTACACCTGGCTGGCAGCACAAAGTGTTGTTAGCTCAAACAGGAATTTAGGAGCTCACAGGACGTCTGGCAGGATCAACATGTATTTTTCTGTACAGAGAAAAAGAAAGAGCACCACCCAGTGCATAGGAGGAGTAACTACTCATATATGTACAAGTTACACCCCCCATGTACCAGGAAGGGGCCTTGTTCATCCATTGGGGCTAGTCCAGACTTGTCAGCTAAACAAATAAACACATTACTATAGCAAAACATAGAAATTATCTAAAAAAATTCAACTATGAATATGGCATTTATAGTGACAAACAGCTTGTGGTTAGTCCTGAAGAGCTACTTCTCTACAGAAAAACTGATTATCCCGCAATAAATAATGTTATAAATATATATGAAATGCTTATTAATTCTAAGGTTACAGACACGGGCTTTAGAGGCATTTTGTGTCATTTGGAAAATAGACCTGGAATAGACAATCCTAGTAAATAAAGCAATATACAAAGGGAAAGAGACTTGCACCAACCAATAAATAACCATCCTTCAACTGATTCACTGCTATAGATTGGTAAAACACATCAAACTCAGGTTCCTACGAGTAACTACACTAAACATGTAATATTTGTCTTGGCAATGTCATATCAAAATGGATCTGTAAACCAAACAAAATATTTAATACTGGAATGCTAAGGAGTATACAAGAGTCCTGCTATTACCATTGTTCATTAGAAGGCCATTTATATCATCCTCTTTAATTCTGATTTCACGTTAATACTCATAACTATAAGGTGTTACAACATTCAAGTTTGTTAATTAGTATTTTTTGATCTGAACATCAGAAGAGAGAATGAGGAGAACAGAGGGATCGGGTTCCAAAAAAGGGCTAATCCCTTTAAATGAGGAAAGTTGGGAGCCATGCTTTGGATGGATGTACCATGCCTTTATTAAAAAAAAACGGTGGTAGATATGGTGGTGCAAAGAGTAATGTCTACACACTTAGTGCAGAACTAGCAGTGTTACATGCCCCTAATAGTTTGAATTGTGGAGCTGACTACTATAAAATACATATAGAATCATATAACTCTCTAATTTAATAAGGAAAGCCCCATACCTGAGAAAGTTGACCATGTGAAGTTCTTTCAGGCGATTCATCTCCTACCAATTCTTCATCATCCGATATCTACTGAACCAACATGTAAAATGAACTCCTCATCAAACATGATTAGAGCCTATGCCATGTTGTCCTTCTGTGGCTCTGGAATCATCTCAGACTGGGATACAGAAGTGATGATCAAACGGTGAGACGTGGAGCTGATGGTTAACATGATGGACCCAATGTCCTGTGAGGTGTTCAGATGGGAAGCCTCACACAAGGGTTCATCAGTTTGAGCAGAATATTTTTCTATGTGATCCTCATTGTCTTGTCTTGTGGTTTCTGCTTTCCAGCCTTCACTCATGTATTTCAGCAGGTTGACTTCTTTCAGTACAGTCAATGGTCAAAAGATCACTAAACATCCATCGTATCCCAAAGCCAACCTTGGTCAATGCTTTAGGAGAATTATGCATCTGGAAATTAACAAAAGTTTTATATTTTTCATCATCGGAAATGACATCCTCAAATGGAAGCTCTCCAGTAAGTTGACAATAGATGACTGCTCCAAAAGCCCACACATCAAGGCTGCCATCCATAACCAAGCCACCAGAAGTGTCAACCTCATACATTTCTGAAGCCATGTAGGACACAGAGCCACAATTGCCTCTAATCACTGTCCCTTTGACCTTAAAAAGACCAAAGTCTGTAAGCTTGATGGAATGGCAGTCCTGGCCACACACTAAAACATTGCTTGGTTTCAAATCCCTGTGTACCAGTCCTTTTGCTGTCATGAATTTAAGAGCATTGGAGATCTGCTCAGCACACCTCTTTACTGCGTCTTCTGGAATTCCCACCTAAAATAAATAAATACATACAGTTGCAAGAAAAAGTATGTGAACCCCTTGGGATTACGTGGAGTTTTGCATGAATTGGGCATAAAATGTGCTCTGAAAGTCACAACAATAGAAGAACACAGTCTGCTGAACATAATACTACACAAACATTAGATGTTGCCATGGTTTAATTGCACATAACATGTAAACATTCACAGTGCAGGGAGGAAAAAGAATGTGAACCTTTGGACTTAATAACTGGTTGACCTTCCTTTGGCAGCAATAACCTCAACCAAACGTTTCCTGTAGTTGCAGATCAGACCTGCACAACGATCTGGAGTCATTTTGGACCACTCCTCTTCACAAAACTGTTTCAGTGTAGCAATATTCTTGGGATGCCTGGTGTGAATCGCTCTCTTACGGTCATGCCACAGCATTTCAATCAGGAAGGACCATTTTAGAATATTCTTATATACCCACAGACCAGAGGATAGTGCTAATCAATTAACCCTTCACTCTAATTCACCCCTTCTTACAATGGTCACCATAATCACCCCATCAAGGTGTCTTGGAGTGCATAAAAAACACTTACATTAAACCTCCATAATACATTTATAACTTAATTTTAAAAAAAAACCTAAATACACTTGTCTGAAACCACACGTCCTCAAGTGGTGGAAAATATCACCCAAGAAACAACAATATTTTGAATGTCCCCATATACTTAGTATCTAATGAAAAAATAATAAGACCTCCCCAAAACATTTTTTCAAATCTAAATGAAGAATAGATATAAAAAATATTATAAATAATTAAGAAATGTGCGCCCAGGGGATATAATTACTCCAAGAAGCATCTTGTGGTCAGAAAAGAGTACTACATCTATCTCAAAAACCAAATTATTAATAAAAATTAAAATGACTAAAAATTGTTTAAAAAACTATTTAACCACATGCCGCACAGGGCAGCAGGGCGGCACGGCTGGGTAAAACCACGTTTTAAAACATGTGTTTGCAAAACAGGTAGGGGGCGCGCACGAGGCGCACCGCTGCCCTACCTGTCCCGCCGATCACGGCCGTGGATGTCAGTCGCCGGGTCACGTTACCGGCTGTGTCCCGCCAATTAGCGGCAATCATTGACAGAGAGCAGGACTGCAGTAGCTGTGCTCTCTGTCAGTTCCCTGACAGCTCCTGACATGCTGAGAGAAGAGAAGAGTTTCTTTCTCCCGATCAGCGGTGTTCCCTGCAGTACACACCCCCGCTCCCTAGTAAAATACTCCCCTCACACAGTTAACCCTTTCAGTAAATAAAAAAAGTTAACCCCTTCCTCCCCAGTACCATTAGTACAGTGTCAGTGTTTTTTTTTTGCACTGATCACTATATTGGTGTCACTGGGATGTCAGTGACCCCAAGTCAGTTCTCCCCCCAGTGTCAGAATGTCCGCCGCAGTCCCGCCATAAGTCGCTGATCGCCGTCATAAGTCACTCATCACCGCCATAAGTCACTGATCGCCGCCATTAACCAATTAATTTACACGTATTGGGTTTTTTTTTAGCAAAGACATGTCGCAGAATGCATTTTGGCCTAAATTTATGATGAAATTTGATTTTTAGATTTTTTTACTGGACATGTTTTATAGCAAAAAGTCCAAAATATTGTTTTTTTTCTCAAAATTGTCATCCTTTTTTTTTAAAGCGCAAAAAATAAAAAACGCACAGGCGATCAAATACCACCAAAATAATGTACCGTATTGCATGACCGCGCAATTGTCCGTTAAACTAGCACAGCGCTGTATAGCAAAAAAAATGGCGTAAATTGCAGTATCTATACCATAGTTTTGTAGACGCTATAACTGTCACACAAAGCAATCAATATACACTTATTGGGATTTTTTTACCAAAAATATGTAGCAGAATACATTTTGGCCTAAATTTATAACCAACTTACTATATATTTTTTTATAGCTGAAAGTAAAAAATATTGTTTTTCTTAAAAATTCTTGGTCTTTTTTTGTTTATAGCGTGAAAAATAAAAAGCGCACAGGTGATCAAATACCACAGAAAGAAAGCTCTATTTTTGTGAAAAAAAAGGACGTAAATTTCGTTTGGGTGTAGCATTGCATGACCGCGCAATTATCAGTTGAACTAGTGCAGTGCCGAGTAGCAAAAAGAGGCGTGGTCATTAAGGGGGGTAAATCCTCAGGAGGGCAAGTGGTTAATTCAATATCAATGTTCAGACCACATGGAACCAAAGTATCAAGTTCATGAATCCATTTTGTTTCATTCTGGGATACCCTAAAATGATTGATGCCTAAACCCTTTCTTGATATTATTGTGTTCATTGATTCTTTTATATAAGCATCTATTGGTTCTCCCTACATACTTCAATCAACAAGGACGGGAAATAAGGTAAGTTACAAACTTCACATTACATGTAATGAATTTGTCAATCTTATAAAACCTTCCAGCAGAGGACTGAAATTTCTCCACTTTTCTATTTTTATTCATATTTTGATGACCCTACAAGACAAACATCTACCACACCTAGATATAGTCATAGAACACTACTCTTTCCAAGAACTTAACCTCTCTCTTAGGGGAATCTAACACATTTTTTGCAGTGAGCTTTATTGTAAATAAACGTGGGCTTCATAGGGAGAATATTTCTTAAAGTATGGTCTTTCAACAAAATGGGACAAAATTTATTAACACATTTCTCAACCTGTCTATATTGTAAATTGAAGCCTGTAATGAAGGTTAGCTCATTCCTTTTTATTATTAATCTATTTCTTCTAGAGGAGTTCTTCTCTCTTCGTTTCATTTATCTCATTATGGACCCTTTCTAAATCCTTCTTCTTATAGACTTTCTCCAAGAATCTTTGCATATCCGTCGGTTTCATAAAGTCTACCTGACTATTACAATTTCTTCTAAAACATACAAACTGCCCCTTTGGGATGGCCCTAATCCATCCTGGGTGGTGACAGCTCTGTGTGGCAATGTACCCATTTCTATCCACTTCCTTGAAATGTATCCCAGTGGACAATTTATTACCCATCTTAAAAATGTCTAGGTCCAAAAATTCCACCCTCTCTCTGTTCCATGTTCCAACTTAATATCATAGGCATTCTCATTCAATTGGGTGAAGAAGAACTGCAACTTCTCCATTGTTCCCTCCCAAACGATGGTGATATCAATAGATCTATAATACAGTTTTAATTGTGGCCATGGATCAGAGAACACTTCTTACTCCAATTTATTGAGAAATATTTTGGCTGCATTTGGAGCATATCTTGCCCCCATGGCCACACCCTTATTTTGGTTGTAAAATTCTTCCTGGTGCCAAAAGTAATTGTTTCCCATGGCCAAACTTAATCCTTCCAATATAAATTTAATCTGAGATTGTTTGATATCTGTATATTTTTCAAATGCCCCATACCAGCATCCTGATCACCGTCATACCCCATACCAGTGTCCTGATCACCACCATACCCCATACCAGCATCCTGATCACTGTCATACCTCATACCATCATCCTGATCACCACCATACCCCATACCAGCATCCTGATCACCACCATACCCGGGGGATTTGATCTCCATGTATAATACAAAGGGGGGATATGATCTCAATATATAATACATAAGGGGGATATGATCTCCATGTATAATACATAAGGGGGGATATGATCTCCATGTATAATACATAAGGGGGGATATGATCTCCATGTATAATACATAAGGGGGGATATGATCTCCATGTATAATACATAAGGGGGGATATGATCACCATGTATAATACATAAGGGGGGATATGATCTCCATGTATAATACATAAGGGGGGATATGATCTCCATGTATAATACATAAGGGGGATATGATCACCATGTATAATACATAAGGGGGGATATGATCTCCATGTATAATACATAAGGGGGGATTTGATCTCCATGTATAATACAAAGGGGGGATATGATCTCAATATATAATACATAAGGGGGATATGATCTCCATGTATAATACATAAGGGGGGATATGATCTCCATGTATAATACATAAGGGGGGATATGATCTCCATGTATAATACATAAGGGGGGATATGATCACCATGTATAATACATAAGGGGGGATATGATCTCCATGTATAATACATAAGGGGGGATATGATCTCCATGTATAATACATAAGGGGGATATGATCACCATGTATAATACATAAGGGGGGATATGATCTCCATGTATAATACATAAGGGGGATATGATCACCATGTATAATACATAAGGGGGGATATGATCTCCATTTATAATACATAAGGGGGGATATGATCTCCATGTATAATACATAAGGGGGATATGATCTCAATATATAATACATAAGGGGGATATGATCTCCATGTATAATACATAAGGGGGGGTATGATCTCCATGTATAATACATAAGGGGGGATATGATCTCCATGTATAATACATAAGGGGGGATATGATCTCCATGTATAATACATAAGGGGGGATATGATCTCCATGTATAATACATAAGGGGGGATATGATCTCCATGTATAATACATAAGGGGGGATATGATCTCCATGTATAATACATAAGGGGGGATATGATCTCCATGTATAATACATAAGGGGGGATATGATCACCATGTATAATACATAAGGGGGGGGATATGATCTCCATGTATAATACATAAGGGGGATATGATCTCCATGTATAATACATAAGGGGGATATGATCTCCATGTATAATACATAAGGGGGGGATATGATCTCCATGTATAATACATAAGGGGGGATATGATCACCATGTATAATACATAAGGGGGGGATATGATCTCCATGTATAATACATAAGGGGGATATGATCTCCATGTATAATACATAATGGGGGATATGATCACCATGTATAATACATAAGGGGGATATGATCTCCATGTATAATACATAAGGGGGGATATGATCTCCGTGTATAATACATAAGGGGGGATATGATCTCCGTGTATAATACATAAGGGGGGATATGATCTCCATGTATAATATATAAGGGGGATATGATCTCCATGTATAATACATAAGGGGGATATGATCTCCGTGTATAATACATAAGGGGGGATATGATCTCTGTGTATAATATATAAGGGGGGATATGATCTCCATGTATAATACATAAGGGGGGATATGATCACCATGTATAATACATAAGGGGGGATATGATCCCATGTATAATACATAAGGGGGGGGATATGATCTCCATGTATAATACATAAGGGGGGATATGATCTCCATGTATAATACATAAGGGGGGGGATATGATCTCCATGTATAATATAAAAGGGGGGATATGATCTCCATGTATAATACATAAGGGGGGATATGATCTCCATGTATAATACATAAGGGGGATATGATCTCCATGTATAATACATAAGGGGGATATGATCTCCATGTATAATACATAAGGGGGGGATATGATCACCATGTATAATACATAAGGGGGGATATGATCTCCATGTATAATACATAAGGGGGGATATGATCTCCATGTATAATACATAAGGGGGATATGATCTCTATGTTTAATACATAAGGGGGGATATGATCTCCATGTATAATACATAAGGGGGATATGATCTCCATGTATAATACATAAGGGGGGATATGATCTCCATGTATAATACATAAGGGGGGATATGATCTCCATGTATAATACATAAGGGGGGATATGAACTCCATGTATAATACATAAGGGGGGATAAGATCTCCATGTATAATACATAAGGGGGATATGATCTCCATATATAATACATAAGGGGGGATATGATCTCCATGTATAATACATAAGGGGGGATATGATCTCCATGTATAATACATAAGGGGGGGATATGATCTCCATGTATAATACATAAGGGGGGGATATGATCTCCATGTATAATACATAAGGGGGGATATGATCTCCATGTATAATACATAAGGGGGATATGATCTCCATGTATAATACATAAGGGGGGATATAATCTCCATGTATAATACATAAGGGGGGTATGATCTCTATGTATAATACATAAGGGGGGGGTATGATCTCCATGTATAATACATAAGGGGGGATATGATCTCCACGTATAATACATAAGGGGGGACATGATCTCCATGTATAATACATAAGGGGGATATGATCTCCATATATAATACATAAGGGGGATATGATCTCCATGTATAATACATAAGGGGGGGGATATGATCTCCATGTATAATACATAAGGTGGATATGATCTCCATGTATAATACATAAGGGGGGATATGATCTGCATGTATAATACATAAGGGGGGATATGATCTCCATGTATAATACATAAGGGGGGGATATGATCTCCATGTATAATACATAAGGGGGGATATGATCTCCATGTATAAATACATAAGGGGGGATATGATCTCCATGTATAATACATAAGGGGGGATATGATCTCCATGTATAATACATAAGGGGGATATGATCTCCATGTATAATACATAAGGGGGGATATGATCTCCATGTATAATACATAAGGGGGGATATGAACTCCATGTATAATACATAAGGGGGGATAAGATCTCCATGTATAATACATAAGGGGGATATGATCTCCATATATAATACATAAGGGGGGATATGATCTCCATGTATAATACATAAGGGGGGATATGATCTCCATGTATAATACATAAGGGGGGGATATGATCTCCATGTATAATACATAAGGGGGGATATGATCTCCATGTATAATACATAAGGGGGGATATGATCTCCATGTATAATACATAAGGGGGATATGATCTCCATGTATAATACATAAGGGGGGATATAATCTCCATGTATAATACATAAGGGGGGTATGATCTCTATGTATAATACATAAGGGGGGGGTATGATCTCCATGTATAATACATAAGGGGGGATATGATCTCCACGTATAATACATAAGGGGGGACATGATCTCCATGTATAATACATAAGGGGGATATGATCTCCATATATAATACATAAGGGGGATATGATCTCCATGTATAATACATAAGGGGGGGGATATGATCTCCATGTATAATACATAAGGTGGATATGATCTCCATGTATAATACATAAGGGGGGATATGATCTGCATGTATAATACATAAGGGGGGATATGATCTCCATGTATAATACATAAGGGGGGACATGATCTCCATGTATAATACATAAGGGGGATATGATCTCCATATATAATACATAAGGGGGATATGATCTCCATGTATAATACATAAGGGGGGGGATATGATCTCCATGTATAATACATAAGGTGGATATGATCTCCATGTATAATACATAAGGGGGGATATGATCTGCATGTATAATACATAAGGGGGGATATGATCTCCATGTATAATACATAAGGGGGGGATATGATCTCCATGTATAATACATAAGGGGGGATATGATCTCCATGTATAAATACATAAGGGGGGATATGATCTCCATGTATAATACATAAGGGGGGATATGATCTCCATGTATAATACATCAGTGGTTCATATAGTGAACTCGGTGTAGTTATTCATGGAATATCCGATTGCCTCTCGGGGGATCAGGAAGGAATTTCTTCCCTGCAGGAACAAATTGGATTATGCTTTTTTGGTTTGTTACCTTCCTCTGGATAAACTGTGGGTGTAGGATCATATATTTTTTTTTTTTTTGTTGAACTTGATGGACTTTTGTCTTTTTTCAGCCACACTAACTGTAATATGTAATTTTGTAACTTTACACTTTGTTTTGGATTGTATTGTCATTCAATATTATTTCCTGACAATTTCTATACTAGATCGGTCCACTTTAATTTATATACATTTGTTTTGCTTGCTATGTATCCCCTTTTAGGTAATTGGGTTCTTTATATTGATGGTTTTACTATTGTCAGCACTACTTCACCCTCATTTTTTCAGCCGAATGATGGCTACAACGCGGTGTTCCAGTTGTGGAAGGGCATCATATGACATCCTCCCAGAATGCACCCCACCATGCGCACCCCCAAAGACGCTGTCCATGATCACTATGAACACAATTGATCATATGGTGAGGTAAAAGGCCAACCACGGCATCCGTTTACCACCTGATCATATAACAATAATGGGGCCCCAATTCATCCATCCTATGTGAATGAGTATAGTGTACACAGTAACCCTACTCATGTAAATGACAAACCACAATAAAGACAAAGATACAAAAGACACCCCAGTGCTTGACAAGTCCTTTATTAACTTCTACCCACCCAACAACTGCACATAAATGGCCGGGTGGGAGCTTTCCTGTTCTGAGAGAACGGTGCGCTCCTGTGATGGCGGTGTCTGTCAGACACAGCACATCACAGACCAGGATATGGGCGCTGTGATTGGCCCTCCTCAGCACATGTTGGCTTTGTCCAATCACAGTCATCATTCAAGACACGTGTCTCTGTGTTGTCTTTACCCGCCGAGCTCAGTGAGAGTTCAGTGCGGGGGGGAGGGGGATGCTGCGGACCTGTGACAGCTCTATGTAGAGAACACACAGATTGCTGCCATCCCCACACAGTACATGAAGCACCATCTGTCCCTGTCCAAGTGTCACATCAACATCTGTGCCAGTGCAACATAAACATCTATCCCAGTATACCAATGTCACATCAATATCTGTCACAGTGTACCAGAGTACAAAACATCTGCAATTGTGTTCCAACCGCAACATCCACATCTATTGGTGTCCCGGTGGGTGATCAACATCTGTCACAATGTACAAATGGACATAAAAATCTGACAATGTACTAGTGTCCCACCAATAAATAAAAAAAATTAAAATGCCCCCATCCCCCTGTGTAAAGGGGAACGCACGCATTGGGGTCCTGTACACATATGTAAATGGTGATCGCACCACACATGTGAGGTATTGCCATGAATGTCAGAGCGAGAGCGATAATTCTAGTACCAGACCTCCTCTGTAACTCTAAACTGGTAATATGCAAAGGCCTGCAAAACGTTTTCTATGGAGATTTTTAATTACTGAAGTTTGGCGCCATTTCACAAGCGCGTACAATTTTAAACTGCGGCATGTTTGGTATCTCTTTACTTAACGCAGCACCATATTTTTTATTTTAAAAAAAAAAATTATATTATATTGTGTTTGTGTGCATTAAAATCCATTAAAGTGTATTTTTACTTTAGTGTGTAAAATAGTGTTCATAAAACGCTGCGGAAATACCATGTGACATAGAAATTTGCAAAACTGACTTCTTTATTCTCTATGGCCTCTACTAACAAAAGACATGATGTTTGGGGGATCGAAGTTCTAGCAAAAATACTGATTTTTACTTGTAAACAAAAAAGTGTCAGAAGACAGCCTGGCCTTAAAGTGGATAACGCCTGAAGGTTCTTCTTAGATGTTGGGCCTCTCTATGTGGCCTCTATGTGGCTAAGGCTGTGAAAAAGTCTCACACATGGGGTGTCGCCATACTCAGGAGAATCAGCAGAATGTGTTTTAGGGTGTAATTGGAAGCATGCCTATGCCGTGTGAGAGAAATAACTTATTATGAATTTTTTGTGGAAAAAAAAATATTTAATTTCCTCTTTTTCCAAAGAATTGTGAAAAAAATTACAACTTCACAAAAACTTGCCATGCCTCTTACTAAATACCTTGGACTGTCTACATTCCAAAAAGGGGTCATTTGGGAGTTATTTGTACTGTCCTGGCATGTTAGGGCCTCAAGAAATGAGATAGGCCGTCAGTACATCAGGTGTGATCAATTATCAATGATTGGTACCATAGCTTGTAGACTATAACATTCTCACAGACCAAATAATACGCACTGATTTGGGTTATTTTTACCAAAGAAATGTAGCAGTATACATTTTTATTAAAATTTATGAAGAAAAATATACATATTTGCAAAATCGTATAACAAGAACTTAGAAAAACAATTTTTCAAATGTGCGATCTTTTTCCATTTTTATAGGGCAAAAAAGTAAAACACCCAGTGGTGAATAAATACCACCAAAAGATAGCTCTGTCTCCAAAAAATGTTACCAATTTCATATGGGTACAGTGCTGCATGACTGAGTAATTATCATTCAAAGTGCAACAGTCCTGAAAGCTGAAAATTGGCCTGGGCAGAAAGGGGGTGAATGTGCCCAATATTGAGGTGATTAAAAATGAAAATCCCCAAAACGTTCCTCTTAAATATATCGCCAATCATGATGTCCACCACTATCCTGAGCTGTCATCAGCTACATAAAAAGAAGGGGGGTTAGAGGTGACATCATTGTCCAAACTTGCCCATGGCTATGTAGCTAGAAGTTACCGGCCATGTAAGTGAATAAGCCTGGTGATGTCAGTGGTTGGTAAGGATGAAGCTGGATCTACTCGCTACTTTTTAGCAACCATTGCCAGACAGAAGCAGTCACATTTGTCCACTCAAAATGCCCTAAACCTTCAGACGAATGTCTGAACAGCCACTTTTTAGTCTGAACTTTGGACTGAACACTGAGCTCATCCCTTTTCAGCAAATTGGTGTCTCTGCCATGTTGTCCTTCTGTGGCTCTGGACTTCTAGAATTGTCTGTAGATAAGACGTAAGACATGGAGCTGAGAGTAGACTTGATGGAAGCACTACTCTGTGGGGTGTTTTGGTGAGAAGCTTTACACAAGGGTTCTTTGGGTTGTACGGAAGATATGCTTTCTTTAGGATTTTCATCTTCTTTCCTTGTAGCTGAATGTGGATTTTCTTCTTTTCCAGCTTACATCGATGTATTTTTTGACTTCTGTAGTGTGACATCTTTCTGTGTGGTCAATGGCCAGAAGATTACCAAACATCCTTCTTATCTTAATGGGAATTCTTCTCCATGTTTCTGGAGGCTTATCCTTCTGGAAATTGTTCTGCCAGTTTACAAAACTTTTATAATCTGCATCATCAAGGATGGCCTCCTGCCATGGCATCTCTCCTGTAAGTAGGGAGAAGATGATGACACCAAACGCCCATACATCAAGGCTGCTGTCTACAGCTAACCCATCTGACATGGCTGCATTACACATCTCTGGAGCCATGAAAGAGGTGGTGCCACACCTTCTAGTTACAGTCCCTTTGACTTTAGTAAGGCCAAAGTCCGTCAGTTTGATACAATGGCACTCCCAGTCAAAAACTAAAATATTTTCTGGCTTCATGTCCAAATGTACCAGTCCTCTCTCTGATATGAATTGAAGGGCATCAGACATTTGCACAGCACACCGCTTTACTGCATCTTGTTCAATTCCCACCTAAAATTAAAAACAAAAATACAATTGTGAGATCACCCAAAAAATCCAAATATCCATACTAGACCCATAATCGTAGCATGCAGCCTGGCTAGCTAGAAAAGGGGGGATACGGCACCTTTTATAAATGTTCGGGTGACTACTGTGATTAGGAATAAGTAATAGGAGAGAGTAGATTCAGATACAGATAGACAATTATGAGAGAACATATAGATTAGTAAAGAGGATGTGGATGGGGTTATTGGGTTGAGGGTAGGGTGGGTCGGTAGGTGGGGGTGGGGTTAACGTTCGGGTAAAATGGAAGTATGTATATGTGAAATATTTTTGTAATTAAATTGTTCTTTTTGTATTGGAAAAACAAATAAAAGATATAATAAAAAAGGAATAAGTGATGGGACATTCAACATATTGGAGTTTTAAGAAAAAGAGGAAAATGTAAAATTTCCAATGGAGAAGTTCAATGTCAACTTAGAGAGTTTCCTCTCAGTTTCTGCTGCATCTCTGGGACAGGAAGTGAAGGGAAATCTCCCCCTTAAAGGAAACAGACAGCATAAAATAAACTGAAAGATATTTGAACTCTCCTCTACATAAAACTAAGAAACATGTACTTACATGTGGTATGATCAGGGAGAAGAGATCTCCAACCGGGGCCAGTTCTTGGGTAAAGGCGTAGTAGTCGTCGGTGGTGAAGGCGGTCCCATAACATCCGATGATGTTGGCATGAGATGATAGCAAGAATGAGATACTAAACTCCCGAAGGAAGGAATGCTGGCTGGTTCTTTTTTTGTCCAGGAGCTTCATTGCCATTGCTTGATCTGTGAAAATAAAAAGAATCTAACTTAGATGAAGAACTGGAAATTTGTAGCTAGTATTTATCTTCACTTGAGATTCTCAAACATGTTAATAAGATCTGCTGATCCCAGGCTGAGAATATATTATGCTTCATTTAAAGCTAAACCTCAGCCTTACTAGAAGACAGTTGTACAGGACCCTCTCCTGGACTGAAATGGCTTACTCTGATTCCACTGCACACTGTGAGATTCTCACAATGTGCATTAGAAGCTGCAGCAAGTCAGATAGAGCTCCGCCTCATATCCTGGCTGGAGGACATCCAGAACCATTACCATAGATTCCTCCACAGACTGACTGTTCCTGGCCCACATTTATCATCCATTGGATTTCTGTATTTTCCATCTTGGAGGCTCCGCATCACATGGGATCATTATCTAGAGTGGTTTGCAGGCAAATACAGCTTGCTAGGAACGTCACTCCTCCAGACAGATGTGCACATATCAAAATACTTTGGGGAGTGTAAAGCTCCTCCCAAGAGCCAGCCCACTGACTGCTTACTGTCCAAAATAAAAACCTTCCAACATGTATTAAAGTGGAACTACGCTGTATCTGAGCACTGCAATCCAAAAGGACTAATTCATTCATTTTTAATATTCAAAGCAAACTCCCCCATCCATCCATGTCTCCATGTTTTATTTTGCTGAGGAATCACATTTAAAAACTCCCCCTAGAATTTCTGTCTGTGGTCACCTTGAGTAAGGGGCAGATGATTCATGTAGCAACTACTTCCTGGAATCCATCTGCCTTTAGTTCAGGCATACAAGCAGGTGTGTGTGCTTAGCTGAGAACACCCCTCCTGAAGACTCCAGGAATGTATGACATCATTTGCCTAGGCATAGAAACTAGGAAATGACTAAAGACATGTAAAAAATAGTTTAAAACCAGTAAATAGAATACACTTTCCTATCTATTTTCTAATGCTAGCAGCACAAGGATAGGAAATAGTCAGTGTTGTTCAGAGAGTGAAGTTCCTCTTTCATGTTTTAAACTTTTTTTTATTTATAGAGATGTAATAAATTCTGGTATTGGGTCATATTTGCTCACTCCATATACTGTATCTGCTATTCTTCATTAATAGTGTTCCTCAGGGATTCTACTTTATTTATAAGATTGTATTGATTTTCACACAAAGAAAAATAAATCAATAAATCAATAAAAACTGTATGACATGAAAACATTAATATGGGTTATACAATTAGTTACAGCATAACAGTTCTCAGCTTTTACAGCCAAGATCAATAAGTCTCATAAAAAAAAAATATTCCTCAAAACCTTTGTGGGGTATAAAGACTAAAACAATCCCGGCTACGGCCACTTGGCTAACCAAGCAGCTTGCCATACCCCTTAGATCCATCACCATCAAATGTAAGTCAACTTGCCCAGCGACACGGCCATAGGCCATTACAGGTAACAATAACTACACGGAAAACCTGTTAATAGCCAAATGGCTCCTTTTATTGCAGAGTAAGTCTACAATTAGTGACTTCTTGGAAAAAGTCTAAATCTTCCAGATCACATTTACAAGCATAGGCATAAATATTTGTAGAGGATATTGAAATGGTGGATACTGGGGAAGAGCTCAGTGTTCGGTCCCAATGTAAGTTTGGACCAAGCACTGGCTTTTCAGATGAAAGCTGAACATTGAGAGCTTTTAGTATGGACGAATGTGACGGCTTCCAGCTGTCAATGGTTGCTAAGGAATGAAGCGGGATACACGATTGTCCGAGTATGACAATTGCCCCAGTCAGTGGTTGGTAAAAATAAAAAACTGCAACTGAAAGCAGCCTCTGAATCCTTAACAACCATGAACATCACCTAAGACATCCACTTACATGGCCGGGAATCCCCTGGTGGGGGGAAGGGGCTGGGAAAGGAGCCTTACGTCATCGCCTAAATACAGTCACAGAGTCATATTTGGGCAATGCCGTTACCATTATCCCTGCCCCTTACTTTGTATAGCTGATGACAGCCTGGGGAGCACGTATTTGGCTAGGGTTACCCACCGGGGATCGGTTGAGTGCATCAGGTCATCAGAGTTTTTCTTTTGGCAAATCATTGAGTGGTGGGCATAGTATTTGACACTTTTTGGGGGATTTTTTATTTTTTTACTAAGGGACTTGTCAAACATTTGGGTGTCTTGATTTCTCAGCTAAAACTCTTTTTTGTGAATGAGTAAGGGTACTATGTATTCCATACTTACTCACACGGGGGGCTTCCAGACTCCAATAAGCCCCCACAACCACTGCCAAGAGTTGTAGGGATGAGGCCCTTGTCTCCATCAACATGGGGCTTTGTCAGGGAAATCCCCTATGGCAAGGCAATCCCCATGTTGATGACATGTGGCCAGGAAGGCTGCATACTGACATTAGGGTTTGGTATGGATTTTTAGAGGAGACCTCACACAGTTTTTTTGTGTACAGTCTCTTTTAAAATCCATATCAGTACTAGTATTTATCTGCTGGGGACTTCATGTGTTGTTTACATTTTTTGTGAGGTACTGCCTTAAAATCCACAGCACACTCCAAAGTTCTGATATGCATTTTGGGGGAACTATATTGACCACTTTTTTACACTTGCTGCAGGATGTGCTCCAGATAAAATGACATTTACAAGACCAAATGTGTAGCAAAATGGGATATTTTTGCATTGGTACATGCTGCCCAGGGCAATGCCTACCCCCATGCTCCCCAGGGCAATGCCTACCCCCGTGCTCCCCAGGGCAATGCCCACCCCCATGCTATTTTTTGACAACCCCCTCCATATTAGCCCACAAGATGGGAATTTTTACATGGGCAGATCCAGCTCCTATTGATTCTAATGGTGTTTAGATTCTGCGTCCAAATTTCCTTGGATGAGAACAAAGGATGTCCGATCGGCTGCACTCCAAACAATCCACTTTATTGAACCAAGATAAAACCAATACAGACAGTGGAAATACAGCGGGGGATTGGCAGGTAAATGTGTTTCATTTACCTGCCAGTCCCCGCTGTATTTCCACTGTCTGTATTGGTTTTATCTTGGTTCAATGGTAAACACAAATTTCCTTGGAGTCTGCAGAAACTCCTGCCAAACCAAACCCCATGCAGTCCAGCTCCTCGCTAGTTGGCTCATTCACTCACCCATTTTCTTGTCCTTGGCCAATAATACTTTGCCATATCCGCCTCCTCCAATCTCTTTCACAATGAGATAGTACTCATGTACGTCTATCTGATGTATTCCTTGTGATGTGAAGGAAATAAGTCCATCTAGAAGACGTTCTACGTCATGGACAGCGGATGCCATAGTGTCTTGGAGAGCAAAAAGGGAAAAATGTGTTACGTTACTAAGCAGAAAACAAATCTTTCAAGAAAAACTAAAGACATTTGTCCAATATGAATACTGTTACCGGTAGTTTCTGTATATATCCATAAATATGAAATACTCACTAGCCCTCCACATCATTATATATATGACTCGGTGGGTAGCTATCATTAGCCTAATCTAATTAGACTAGTGGACACTTCCATGTATTCTATGTACCATACCCTCACCCCTTCTGTAATCAGATAATTAAAATTTTGCATGAAAAGAGTTTGGGATGGAAAATTTTAAATATTCAGGTGTTACAGAGCTTCTCCAGGTCAACGTACCCATGTGGAAGAAAATATATATTCAACATATATTTGAAAAATATTCTTCCCAAATATATTGCCATATATTTGAAATACTACAATTTTGGCCATATTCTCTATGTATATATATATATATATATTTACTGAAATTTATTTTGAAATATATTGAATATGGCCAAAATTGTAGTATTTCAAATATATGGCAATATATTTGGGAAGAATATTTTTAAAATATGTTTCAAATATATTTTTCTTCCATGTGGGTACGCACAATAAAAGGCAGCCAACCCTATTGGTCATGTAACAATGGAAGGCTCTGAAGCTGCTATCTGGAGACAAAGGAAGGCTCACCCCTATTATTTATATAAACAAATCATGGACCTGGCTGTAGGCATCCTCCCAGCTATTATTTAGCATATTATCTGGATCTAGTTGAACACCCCATGACCTTTATTTTACATACAGTTCATTATATTCCCCCATCCCAGAAGCAGATAACTAATCAGAGAGATAGGTTGGAGTTAATAAATGTGTGATCTGTCTAAAATATATACAAGATTATTTACATCTGCCAAAGGGGGTTTGAAATATAACGTACTGTATATCATTACCAATACTAAGTATGCTTAATAAAAGTTTAAAGTCTAAAAACATTTTCCTTTCATTTGGAATATGTACACACATATAAGTGATAATCATCACCTTTTGTACCGATCAGTGAAATAATGTCTTCCATCTGGACAGACTTGTGTGGTAGACATAACATTGAAGCAGAATAGCTAGAGCTCTACAAGTTCCTGACCCTCCTATACATTCTGAGATAATTCCTACATATTGTTCTATGGCTTCCAGCTGTATTTATAGTACATCTTCCTTAGTCAATCCATGCATAGAATGGGCACTTTGGAGACTATGAACATAATCCACTGGATTCAAGCTTGACCAAGGGCAGTAGAGGCAGCTACACCCTGTAAGAGGGAATGGTGAGGAGCAGGCTCAGTAGATCTTCCCTATATAAGAACACGAGGTTCATTAGGGTCTTCCAACAGTTCTTGTACAGTAGAATTATTTAATATCACCATGTTGTCTGGGCACAATGCACAGCTTTTTAATGAATGGAGGGACTTGTATCTTAACAAAATGAAAATATTCATTTTACTCCATTGGGTGGATCATACAGCAAAACACTGACTGAATCAGTAGGTCTGTCAAAAATAACCAAAATGTATTTCCCATCCAATACAGTAATAAAATAAATAATAGACATAGTTCAGCATTGATGGGAAGGTGTATCTGCTGCCAGGAACACCTTAGTGACCCTAAAATTCCTGGAAGAAACTACAACGTAAAGACTAAACATACCAGAATGCCTAGTTTCCAGTTATATTGCACAAAATCAGGAGGATGTACACAGAGCTCAGCCAATTAAGAAGTGTCATTTTAATCAGAAAATAGTTTTCTCCTTTTGTACCCAGTACAAGACAGCAGAGGCCATGCTAAAAGATAACAGAAGATATGAGTGAACCTGCCCTGAAACTTCCCTAAAACATTCCCCCCAAAACTGTGAAGTCCCAGAATGACCCTCAATAACCATGAGTGATGTCAGGACATCCAAACACTCAATAGTCACATCCCTTCTCAGGAACCTTACAAACATTTTCAAGGCATTTTCCTTCTCAATGATTTAGGTTTTTATATATTTAATATACACCTCATAAATCTCTGCAGGATTATTATCAGAATGTTCATTAAATAATAAAGATCCATTGATTGGTTAGATGAAAGTGACCTTACCTCAATGTGGTGGAAGATTCAGTTGAGATGATGATGGATTAGGTTTCCTCAGTATTCGGTTCCTTTGCTGATCAAAACTGGACACGATCACCAAATCTGCAGCTGTGTTGTAGTAGATGAGTAGATGGGACAGGGTCTCTGTAAGTAGAGTTACTGATCAGAGGAGGGAGAGGCCCGCTTTATACAAGGGAGATAGGTGGGGAAGGCAGAGATTGGAGGATTTCCATCAGCTGACTTCTAATGGAAATGTTGTGTAAATGACTCCAGATTATTATTCCCAATTTGCATATAAACAGGTATTCTAGGGAATAGGTGATAGGGTAAAACAAGATGAAACCCAAATAATTTACAGAGTTGTAAAATAACAATTTTCACCATTTGAAGTATACAATAGCAAATTATTTTTGTTTTATAAGATTTCATTTTTTTACCTGATTGATTGAAGACTGAACATCTAATACAAGAGAGAGTACTAAACAGATCATTTATCGAGAAAAAAATCTCCTTGTACATCAGCAGTAGGTTCTTGCTGTTCTTTTATACCATTATGTCTTATGTCCAGTAACATTGTACACCAATGGATTTGGTTTAAAAAGCATTTTTTTAAAAATAAAAATAATAAATAAGCATAAAAATGTAATCGGCATAAAATAGGTTGCAGAACCTGTCAGGATAGAAATATTGGAGCTGCTATGTCTGGATTTATTTCTGGAGATTCATCTCCAAACATCCCGATTATTTCTTCACTACTTGGTGGGTCATTGAGCTTGAACAACCATGTGTATATCAAGTCATGGAAAATTTCATACTGATGATGTTCTGGGTGAATGTGTACAAGAAGGTGGTCATATTTGCTCATTACATGTGAAGAATCTGGTTCCATCTTATGGATTTTGATTTACTTCCCTTCATCTCAATGTAGATCTACAATTCTGAACTGACTGTATAAAAGCAACACACTTGCCTGTTACCTTCCCTATATGTTACTTATTGTTCATCAGGGATACCTACTGCATGGAGAAACACCTGAAAATCTGAAATGTAGTACAAATTCAAACTACAACAGCTTAAAAATGATGGTAATTGTAGGACACCTGAGATTGTGTTATTAACTAAAATATATACTTTGGTTTCACTTTAAACCTGAACAATGACTGCAGAATTGAGAACTTTTACCCCCAGGACAGAACTGAGCATCTCAATGGTGATGGGCTTCTGAATTGATATGTTAAAGAGGAGGCAGAACACCTGGCTGAGGTGTAACTGCCAATACTGTTTCCATCACAATGGCCATGTTTATGGAAGTTGTCCTCCATTGTTGGGACTAGGGGTGTCCAACTTGGGCCCTCAATGAATGCCAAATGTGCATGATTCACTCAGTATAAGAAGGGACATAAATACAACACATACAAAGATTAAAAAATAAAATAGTGTAAAATATAATAAATACATTAAATAAATATTTGTACAGAACAAGCAAACAAAAATAAACTTTCCCAGCACACTTACAGCAAATGAGTAAAAATCAAACCATTATGTCTAATTATCTGTGTTATAAACAGAGGTTTTAGTTGCACAACATTTAAATATATGTGGAAGCCGCAGTCTGCAGTCAGTCATAGACTGTAGTCTGGGAGATCCTCCATGTTGGAGGCAATAAATAAATTATGGACAGTATGTCTGGAGGAAGCCTGCATGTCCCGGCTCCAATTCCAGCAAACTAAACCAAAATGGTGACCACTCCAATTTATAACTAGCTTTCTAAAGAAAGGTGCACATGGAAGGGCTTTGCAAACAACAAACATCATTTCCCAGAGCAGAACTTACCAGCCAGCTAAACAAAAAAACTGTCTAACAATTAGCATTACAAAGATACAAGTTGAACTACATTTTCAAATATGTCGAAACCAAATGTTCTCCCACCAGGAATACACACTCACCAGACTAAATTGACTACTTTTGGGTTTGGCAATATTTGTCTGGTCCAGCGATTCCCAATCTCAGTCCTTACATACCCCCAATAGGCCATGTTCTGGTCTCCCTAGGACAATAGAGCTCTCATAAATTCCAGCCATTGACAATTATTTACAGCACCTGTGCAAGGTGAAGGAAATCCTGAAAGCCTGACCTGTAGGGGGTACATGAGAACTGAGGTTGGGAACCCCTGGTGTATACTCTGGAAGATCTGTCTATATTTATTGAAGTAAAAAGGAACATTCAATAAATTTTGCAAAAATAAACTGATGGGTGTTAACCCTTCCCTACAGTAACACGTGATATGTATGATCTGCAGTGCCGTGTGTTGTTCATTTGGAATGGAACCCCAACACATGACTCCATTATTTTGTATGCCGGGGCTGATGGGTAAATTCTCTTTAAAATAAAATGTGAAGAACAAATCTTCTTTTCTAATGAAATCTATTATGGTGTACATACAGTAGAAGCTGATGGGCAAATCTTGTTTATCTTTGTCAAACAATATTATCCTGCATTACTGCGTTTTCCAAAGAGAGTGACTCTCCTATGAAAAAAATAAAACATAGAAAATTCAGATGAATGAATATCCAGCAAACCTTCACCAGAAATGATGTATGAATAGACCAAAATTTGTAAATTATAAAACAAAACCAAACAAGTTCACATATCTGTTTGAAACGTAATTCAGTTTCTTTGATCTATAATGAAGTAATGGTCTACATCAGGGGGATTGAATTAAAATTCAAGGAAGTCCGGTAACTAAAATGTTCTTCCAGCCGAGGTCTGAATATCAAGTTTGTCTACATGGTGACTTTGCTTTGTAATCATGCAAACTTACTTTAAATTGTTAATGTAGATTTTTTTTTTTGTGGTGTTTCAAACGTTTGTAGCAAAGATGAGTGGTAATAAATCAAATTACAGACTAAAACTTGGACACCTAAAAAAACGTTTACAGTATGTAACTGACCATCCCCCCAGAGACTGACCTGTACATTCATATGGTAATATGAAGGTTATTGGTATAACATGTGTCTCCTATGGGGCCCTGGAGTAGGAGGGGGCCCCTATAGGGAGGTTGTGAAGGGAACTAATTTATGAAGTTTCCAGTATAGAAGGTCTGAAGTCGGACCTCAGAATCATCACTAGTCACCCATCCCCCTCTGTGCAGTAAGAGGCATTCGCTGATCTGTCTTAGCAGTGTAGATGTGTTGTCCTCTGAATTCTACTACAGACTGACATGGGCCCTGAATGTCTAATGGAGTCACCAATCCCAGAGATGATCCTCTGCTAAAACCTTATAGGATGTCCGATATCATGATGGTTATTATTATTACTACTAGTGCTGATATCTCTCCTGCTGCCTGTCCTTGATTTAGGAATACTTTATGTGAGGATCAATGACAGGATTGGCACAGTGTACACTGCAAGCTGTACAGAAAGAGTAAAGCTGGCCATACAGTGGTAATCATTTGTGTGAATGTTTGTAAAAATGTTGTCAGCACATTTGATAACGCATCAGAGACTTTAATGAAAGTCATTTGATGGAGCTTCCAATTTTTTGTTTGCTTTTAAAATTTCAATTTTGTAATGCATTGAATTTGCTAAAAGAAAATCAAATTCACCATTAGAATTTGATTCCTTTTGAAAAAAAAATTCCATCTTGCTACTTTTTCATCACTAAGGGTGAAATCATAGATATGACCCCATTCTGTCTTTAAAAAAAAAAATGTATTTTCTAAAAAAAAATTCAACCTGCTTAAGTCATGTGGCTTCATGATTCTTAAGCCAGCCATAGGTCACTGCTGAACCGGCCAAGATTTCACCCATCAATGGGCGGGCTGATTGTACTCAGTTGAATTGATGTATGATTTGGGTACAACCAGCCTTTTGGATTTTTACATACAAATATTACCAGCAATTATAGCTGCTAGCAGTAATCACTGTGTTCTCCCAGCAGGGATTGCTCCCTACACCCCCACACAGAGAGAACACAATGGCTCTGTAGGAGGGACTCCCCATCAACACTGACCCATGGTTGCAGGAAAGAAAGTTGCATCATTTTATGGCCTGTCTCAGTTACACCTCTAAAGAAGGGTGGGTGTCACCATCACATTTCAATGTCCATGTTTAGTAAAAAGGACTCACTATTGTGTAGATCAATATATCCAGCTTTAAACCTTCCTGGACAGAAACACAGAAAAGTGATGGCAGAAAAAGACTGAGTGGTCCACCGAGTTTGCCCTTTTTTTTTTTTTTTTTAATTTATGTTTTTTTCAGGGGGGTTGTTTTTTGGTTTATGTTTTTTTTGTCAAATTTTTTGTCTGAGTATAGATCTATGCTTGTCCCAAGCATGTTTGAAGATATGTACAGTTGACTGGCTCACTACCTCTACTGGAAGTTTATTCCAAGTATCAACTACTCTTTCAGTAAAATAATACTTTCTGAGATTAGTTTTGAACTTTCCTCCAGTTAGTTGGAGGTCATGTCCCCGTGTTCTAGATTTTGGTATCATGTTTAAAATCATTCCCTCCTGAACCTTATTCACCCTTTTGATGTGTTTAAAGGTTTCAATCAAGTCTCCCCTTTCCCTTCTTTCCTCCAGACTGAACATGTTAAGTTCCTGAAGTTGTTTTTGATATGTTTTATCCCCCAGAACTTTCACCATTTTTGTTGCCTGTCTCTGGACTAATTCTATCTTATCAATATATTTTTGTATATGAGGCCTCCAGAACTGGACACAGAATTCTAAATGAGGTCTAACTAAAGATCTGTAAAGGGGAATCAGGACCTCCTTCCTCCTGCTGGTGACCCCTCTAGTGATATAAAGATCTATATAAAGGAATCAGGACCTCCTTCCTCCTGCCGGTGACCCCTCTAGTGATATAAAGATCTATATAGAGGAATCAGGACCTCCTTCCTCCTGCCGGTGACCCCTCTAGTGATATAAAGATCTATATAGAGGAATCAGGACCTCCTTCTTCCTGCCGGTGACCCCTCTAGTGATATAAAGATCTATGTAGAAGAATCAGAACCTCCTACCTCTTGCTGGTGTCCCCTCCCTCTAATGATATAAAGATCTATATAGGGAAATCAGGACCTCCTTCCTCCTGCCGGTGACCCCTCTAGTGATATAAAGATCTATATAGAGGAATCAGGACCTCCTTCCTCCTGCCGGTAACCCCTCTAATGATATAAAGATCTATATAGGGAAATCAGGACCTCCTTCCTCCTGCCGGTAACCCCTCTAATGATATAAAGATCTATATAGGGAAATCAGGACCTCCTTTCTCCTTCTGGTGACCCCTCTAGTGATGAATCCTAGAATTCTATTTGCTTTCCCTACTGCCTGGTCACACTGCTCATTTTGCAATCATGTGAAATAAGTACCCTCAAATCCTCTGTAGTTCTGGCCAACACTATACCCCCAATGTTGTACTATCTCAAATGATTCTTTTTCCCTAGGTGCATAACTTTACATTTAGAAACACTGAACTGCAATCCCCACTTTTTTTTTTAATCAATCTTCCAGCAATGCCAAATCATGTTCCATGTTACAGACACCTCCAGGGATATCAACCCTATTGCATATCTTTGTGTCATCAGCAAAGAGACATCCCCTACCCAGCAAACCTTTAGTTATATCACTTAGATTAGATTAGATTAACTAGAAAAGGACCTTGTATGGAGCCCTGTGATACACCACAAGGGACTGGTCTATTATCCAAGTGAACCCCATTTACAACCACACTCTGGTATCTATCCTGTAGCCAGCTGCATATCCACTGAACCACCCAAAGTCCTAGCTTGTACAACTACTCAGTAGGCAATTGGATACACAGCCACTGTGCATCCGAAAACTGTTATTTTGTCTCCAATTTTGGATAAAGTAGGGAGGGATTAGAACGCCTGTAATGGTTTTTTTGCTGTCTGTTTCCTCACTGGAGAGATCAAACCAATTGCCCTGGTGACCATAGACACTGGGACTGAGATAAAAGTGAGAGAAAATCTGAACATTTCTGATGACCTGCCCAAAATTCAGCCAATGGGTGGTCCTGTCTGCACCCTTCCACATGACACCCTTCATTCTAAAAATACTGGATATTCATGCAAAGTTCTTCTTTTTGAACCCTTTAATGTTCGCATTGCTCAGCCATCCAACAGCAGCAAACGTTAGTCTAGTCTTTCCATCACATTTACTGAATTTTCTCTAAAAGTTTTAATTTCACATCCTCCTGTGTCTGGTGCCATGGGCTTATGGATTATGGATTAACTATACAACAGTACACCACTAAAAAATAATAAAATAAAATAGAAAAAAACAGAGGGAACATGATCAACAGAAGTGATGGGATGCAGTATATACAGTAAGCAGACAATGGACAATAGTACAGGTGGACCCCCCAGGAAGCCAATAGGAACAGTAAACACTGGCAGTGTTATCCTAATGACTACCACAACCAATTCAACAGACAATGTTAGCTGTGCAGGACCTCAAGAGTAAATTTGAACTCATAATAAAGTATTCTAGATGCAACGGTTATTAAAAACACAATCCAATGAATATGTATCTGCCAAACAGATCACACATACACAGCTCCATACACTAGAACATTTTTTAACCTCACACAGAAAGACCAAAACTCATATTTATTTAAAATAATTGGATGTAACTTCTATGAATTTCCATTTTTTCAGCAATGAAAATGTTTAAAACATTTAAATTCCCCTCATAAAATACAATGTGTTCATTAACATAAATAATAACAAAAAAAAACACTGTTAGGGATATTATTTAAAAAAAAAAAAGTCAAGCTTTATTGCCTTAAAAAATAAAAAAATCCAAGAGAATAAAAATAAGTAAACATTTTTACAAAAACAAAACAGCTTTCTGTGCCTTCCTAATGTCACCAACAAAAACACAAATCCAAGAAACTGAAGTAAGTTGAGCAAAAAAGAAACAAATCAAACCCAAATTTCCTACTCACGATATCCTCCCATTTTATTGATCTGTTTTTAATGGACTTTCCAATATAATTTTGGGAGTTCTAAATATTTTTTTAAACATTCTGTGGTGTATCCATATTTTTTGAGTTCTCCCTCCTTGATTTGGAGTTCTTCCAATACCAGCTAATAAAACAAAAGGTACCTAGTTTATCTGTGCTACATGGAAATCCCTCACTTGAGTGTTCTGACAAATGGACACAAATTAAGTTACCCAAAATGTAAATACTTTACTAAATTATATCACTAGAGATAATAGATCTCAGAGAACGTTCATAGTTATAGCAACCTTCCAGCACATCTTTTTGGAGGGAAAATTACAGGGTCTCCAATGGTCAAGTTAGACATTCCTGAAAGGCTGGACACCCTTATTGCATATCTAACCAAGAGGATCCTTTGAAATGGGTATCTGGAAAACAAAGAGATCTGGACCCCATTGTCTACATAACAATCCAGGCACCAAATAGTCTCAGTCTATTGTCACACCTAGCATACAGTATCACCTGTAATTAATAGAATATCCCCCCTGGGCAGCTTACATACAAATAAACAATTCCCATCTATCTTCACAACCTGGACAGATAAGACAACGTATTACACAACCATATCGATCAAACTCTAAATAAAATATATTTTCTATTATAAAATTATTTATATCTGTCAATGGAGATCTCACATACATTTATATTGCAACTCATGTGGACCCTTTTGTTTAATTCAACAGGAGTACAACATTGTACATAAAAATCTCACAGGTCTAATGCTATGAGCTCTGGCTGAGAACATAAAGATCACATTGACCGGGAAAGTTCCTGAAAATGTTTTTTTTAAGGTTCCTGAAAACAGATTGTGGTCCATTCTGAGACTTCATAGTTTAATAGAGCGTGTTCTAGAGAAGTGCCACTAATATCTTCTGATGGCCTTTAGCATGGCGTCTGCTATCTTGTACTCGGTACAAAAAGTGAAGCAACAATTTTCCATGTTTTATATGATGGTTTTATATGATGGAAGTATCTGCCAGAAATATTGGTGGCCACCAAGATACTTCTGGCAGCAGATACACCTTTCCATCAATGCTGGCCAATGTTTATTACATTCCTTCCTGAAGGACTTTAAGCAAAAAATGAGTCTTTTGACCCCCAGTTACTAAGAGGAAGAAGAAGAGGAAAAAGAAGAGGAAGAAGAGGATGATGATGAAGAAGAAGAAGAGGATGAAGAAGAGAAAGAAGAAGAAAAGGAAGAAGAGGAGGATAAAGAAGAAGAAGAGGATGAAGAAGAGAAAGAAGAGGAAGAAGAAGAGGATGAAGAAGAAGAGGATGAAGAAGAAGAAGCAGAAGAAGAAGAGGATGAAGAAGAAGAAAAGGAGGAAGAAGGAGGAAGAAGAATAGGAAGAAGATGATGATGAAGAATAAGAGAATGAAGAAGAGGAAGAAGAAGCGGAAGAAGGAGAGGATGAAGAAGATGAAGAAGAGGATGAAGAAAAGGAAGCAGAAGAAGAGGAGGATGAAAAAGAGGAAGACTTGAAGAAGAAGAGGATGAAGAAGAAGTAGAAGAAGCAGAAAAAAAGAGGATGAAGAAGAAGAGGAGGAAGAAGAAGAATAGGAAGAAGAGGAAGAAGAAGAGGATGATGAAGAAGAAAAAGTAGAAGAAGCAGAAGAAGAGGATGAAGAAGAGGAAGAAAAAAAAGAAGAGGATGAAGAAGGGGAAGAAGAAGAGGAAGCAGAAAATGAAGAAGAAGAAGAGAAGAGGATGAAGAAAAGAAGAAGAAGAGGAAGAAGAAGAAGAAGAAGAGGATGAAGAAGAAGAGGATGAAGAAGAAGAAGAACAGGATGAAGAAGAGGAAGAGGATAAAGACAAAGAAGAGGATAAAGAAGAAGCTGAAGAAGAGGATGAAGAAGAAGAGGATGAAGAAGCAGAAGAAGAAGATGATGATGATGAAGAAGAAGATGAAGAGGATGAAAAAAAAGAATAAGAAGAGGATGTAGAAGAAGAAGCATAAGAAGAAGAGGATGAAGAAGAAGAAGAAGAAGAGGATGAAGAAGAGGATGAAAAAGAGGAAGAAGAAGAAGAATAGGAAGAAGAAGAGGATGATGAAGAAGAAGAGGATCAAGAAGAAGAGGATGAAGAAGAAGAAGAAGAAGAGGATGAAGAAGATAAAGAAGAGGATGAAGAAGAAGAGGAAGTGGAAGAATAGGATGAATAAGCTGAAGAAGAGGATGAAGAGGAAGAAGAGGATAAAGAAGAAGAGGATGATGAAGAAGAAGAGGATGAAGAAGAGGAAGAAGAAGAGGACGAAGAGGATAATGAAGAAGAAGAGGAGGAAGAAGAAGAATAGGAAGAAGAAGAGGATGAAGAAGAGAAAGAAGAAGAGGATGAAGAAGAGCATGAAGAAAAGGAAGAAGAAGAAGACGAGGAAGAAGAAGAGGAGGATAAAGAAGAAGAAGAGGATGAAGAAGAGGAAGAAGAAGAAGAGAATGATGAAGAAGAAGAGGATGAAGAAGCAGAAGAAGAGGATGAAGAAGAAGAAGAAGTAGAAGAGCAAAAGAAGAAGAGGATGAAGAAGAAGAATAGGAAGAAGAAGATGATGAAGAAGAAGAGAATGAAGAAGAAGAGGATGAGTAAGATGAAGAAGAGGATGATGAAAAGGAAACAGAAGAAGAGGAGGATGAAGAAGAGGAAGAGAAAGAAGAAGAAGAAGAAGAAGCAGAAGAAGAGGATGAAGAAGAAGAAGAAGAGGAAGAAGAACAGGAAGAAGAAGAGGATGATGAAGAAGCAGCAGAAGAAGAGGATGAAGTAGAAGAAGCAGCAGAAGAAGAGGATGAAGTAGAAGAAGCAGAAGAAGAAGAGGATGAAGAAGAAGAAGAGGATGAACAGGAGGAAGAAAAAGAAGAGGAAGAAGAAGAAGAGGATGTAGAAGCAGAAGAAGAGGATGAAGAAGAGGAAGAAGAAGAGGACGAAGAAGAAGAAGAAGAAGAGGACGAAGAAGAAGAAGAAGAGGATGAAGAAGAAGAGTAAGAAGAAGAAGAAGAAGAAGAAGAAGAAGAGGATGATGATGAAGAATAAGAGGATGATGAAGAAGAAGAAGAAAAAGAAGAGGAGGAAGAAAAAGAGGAAGAAGAAGACGAGGATGATGAAGAAGAAGAAGAGGATGAAGAAGAATAGGAAAAAGAAGAGGAAGAAGAGGATGATGATGAAGAAGAATAGGAAGTAGAAGAGGATGAAGAAGAAGAGGAAGAAAAAGAGGAAGAAGAAGAGGATGAAGAAGAGGATGAAGAAGATGAAGAAGAGGATGAAGAAGATGAAGAAGAGGATGAAGAAAAGGAAGAAGAAGAAGAGGAGGATGAAGAAGAAGAGGGCGAAGAAGAAGATGAAGAAGAAGAAGAAGAAGAAGAGGAAGAAGAAGAAGAGAATGAAGAAGCAGAAGAGGATGAAGAATCAGAAGAAGAAGAGGATGAAGAAGAAGAAGCAGAAGAAAAAGAGGATGAAGAAGAAGAAGAAGAAGAAGAAGAAGAGGAGGAAGAAGTAGAACAGGAAGAAGAGGAAGAAGAAGAGGATGATGATGAAGAAGAAGAAGAAGCAGAAGAAGAAGAGGATGAAGAAGAAGAAGAGGATGATGAAGAAGAAAAAGATGAAGAAGAGGATGAAGAAGAATAGGAAGAAGAAGAGGATGAAGAAGAAGAAGAAGAGGATGAAGAAGAGAATGAAGAGGAAGAAGAAGAGGATGATGAAGAAGAAGAGGATGAAGAAGAATAGGAAGAAGAAAAAGAGGATGAAGAAAAAGAAGACGATGAAGAAGAGGATGAAGAGGAAGAAGAAGAAGAGGAAGATGAAGAAGAAGAGGATGAAGAAGAGGAAGAGGATGAGGAGGAGGAAGAAGAAGAGGATGAAGAAGAAGAAGAGGATGATGATGAAGAAGAAGAGGATGAAGAAGCAAAAGAAGAGGATGAAGAAGAAGAAAAAGAAGCAGAAGAAGAAAAGGATGAAGAAGAAGAAGAACAGGAAGAAGAGGAAGAAGAAGAGGATGATGAAGAAGAAGAAGCAGAAGAAGAAAAGGATGAAGTAGAAGAAGCAGAAGAAAAAGAAGAGGATGATGAAGAAGAGGATGAAGAAGAAGAGGATGAAGAAGCAGAAGAAGAGGATGAAGAAGAGGATGAAGAAGAGGAAGAAAAAGAGGCTGAAGAAGAGGATGAAGAAGAAGAAGAAGAAGAGGATGAAGAAGAAGAAGAAAAAGAAGAAGAGGAGGAAGAAGAAGAACAGGAAGAAGAGAATGACGAAGAAGAGGATGACGAAGAAGAGGATGAAGAAGAGGAGGAAGAAGAAGAATAGAAAGAAGAAGAGGATGAAGAAGAGGAAAAAGAAGAGGAAATAGAAGAGCATGAAGGAGATGAAGACGAGGATGAATAAAAGGAAGAAGAAGAAGAGAAGGATAAATAAGAGGAAGAATAGGATGATGAAGAATTAGAAGTAGCAGAAGAAGAAGAGGATGAAGAAAAAGAGGAGGAAGAAGAAGAACAGGAAGAAGTGGAAGAAGAGGATGAAGACGAAGAAGAAGCAGAAGAAGAAGAAGAGGATGAAGTAGAAGAAGCAGAGAAAGAAGAGGATGAAGAAGAGGATGAAGAATAGGAAGAAGAAGAATAGGAAGAATAAGAGGATAAAGAAGAAGAGGATGAAAAGGAAGAAGAAGAAGAAGAAGAGGATGATGATGAAGAAGTGGATGAAGAAGAGGAAGGAGAAGAAGAGGATGAAGAAGAAGAGGATGATGATGAAGAAGAAGAAGAGGATGAAGAAGAGGATGAAGAAGAAGAAGTAGAAGATGATGAAGAACAGGATGAAGAAGAGGATGAAGAATAAGAAGAGGATAAAGAAGAGGATGAAGAAGAAGAGGATGATGAAGAAGAAGAAGAGGATGAAGAAGAGGATGAATAAAAGGATGATGATGAAGAAGAAGAGGATGAAGAAGAAGAAGAGGATGAAAAAGAAGAGGAAGAGGATGAAGAAGCAGAAGAAGAGGATGAAGTAGAAGAAGAAGAGGAGGAAGAAGATCAGGAACAAGAGGAAGAAGAAGAAGAAGAAGAAGAAGCAGAAGAAGAGGATGAAGTAAAAAAAAAAGCAGCAGAAGAAGAGGATGAAGTAGAAGAAGCAGAAGAAGAAGAGGATGATGATGAAGAAGAGGATGAAGAAGAGAATGAAGAGGATAAAGAAGAGAATGAAGAGGATGAAGAAGAGAATGAAGAGGAAGAAGAATAGAATGAAGAGGAAGAAGCAGAAGAAGAAGAGGATGAAGTAGAAGAAGCAGAAGAAGAGGATGATGAAGAAGAAGAGGATGAAGAAGAATAGGAAGAAGAAGAGGATGAAGAAAAAGAAGAAGATGAAGAAGAGGATGAAGAAGAAGAAGAGGAGGAAGAAGAAGAATAATAGAAAAAAGTAGAGGATGATGAAGTAGAAGAGGATGAAGAAGAGGAAGAAGAAAAGGAAGTAGAAGAGCAAGAAGAAGATGAAGACGAGGATAAAGAAAAGGAAGAAGAAGAAGAAGAGAAGGATGAAGAAGAGGAAGAAGAAGAAGAGGATGAAGAAGAAGAAGAGGAAGAAGAAGAGGATGAAGAAGAAGACGAAAAAGAAGAAGAGGAGGAAGAAGAAGAACAGGAAGAAGAGGAAGAAGAAAAAGAGGATGACGAAGAAGAGGATGATGAAGAAGAAGAAGAGGACGAAGAAGAGGACGAAGAAGAGGAAGAAGAGGATGATGAAGAAGAAGAATAGAAAGAAGAAGATGATGATGAAGAAGAAGAGGATGAAGAAGAGGAAGAAGAAGAGGAAATAGAAGAGCATGAAGAAGATGAAGACGAGGATGAAGAAAAGGAAGAAGAAGAAGAGAAGGATGAAGAAGAGGAAGAAGAAGAGGAGGAAGAAGAGGATGATGAAGAATAAGAGGATGAAGAAGCAGAAGAAGAAGAGGATGAAGAAGAAGCAGAAGTAGCAGAAGAATAAGAGGATGAAGAAGAAGAGGAGGAAGAAGAAAAACAGGAAGAAGAGGAAGAAGAGGATGAAGATGAAGAAGAAGCAGAAGAAGAAGAGGATGAAGTAGAAGTAGAAGAAGCAGAGAAAGAAGAGGAAGAAGAAGAATAGGAAGAACAAGAGGATGAAGAAGAAGAAGAAGAAGAAGAAGAAGAAGAAGAAGAAGAGGATGATGAAGAAGAAGAGGATGATGATGAAGAAGAGGATGAAGAAGAGGAAGGAGAAGAAGAGAATGAAGAAGAAGAGGATGATGAAGAAGAAGAGAATGGAGAAGAGGATGATGAAGCAGAAGAAGAAGAAGCAGAAGAAGAGGATGAAGTAAAAAAAAAAGCAGCAGAAGAAGAGGATGAAGTAGATGAAGCAGAAGAAGAAGAGGATGATGAAGAAGAAGAGGATGAAGAAGAGAATGAAGAGGAAGAAGCAGAAGAAGAAGAGGATGAAGTAGAAGAAGAGGATGATGAAGAAGAAGAGGATGAAGAAGAATAGGAAGAAGAAGAGGATGAAGAAAAAGAAGAGGATGAAGAAGAGGAAGAAGACGAAAAAGAAGAAGAGGAGGAAGAAGAAGAACAGGAAGAAGAGGAAGAAGAAAAAGAGGATGACGAAGAAGAGGATGATGATGAAGAAGAAGAGGACGAAGAAGAGGAAGAAGAGGATGATGAAGAAGAAGAATAGAAAGAAGAAGATGATGATGAAGAAGAAGAGGATGAAGAAGAGGAAGAAGAAGAGGAAATAGAAGAGCATGAAGAAGATGAAGACGAGGATGAAGAAAAGGAAGAAGAAGAAGAGAAGGATGAAGAAGAGGAAGAAGAAGAGGAGGAAGAAGAGGATGATGAAGAATAAGAGGATGAAGAAGCAGAAGAAGAAGAGGATGAAGAAGAAGCAGAAGTAGCAGAAGAAGAAGAGGATGAAGAAGAAGAGGAGGAAGAAGAAGAACAGGAAGAAGAGGAAGAAGAGGATGAAGATGAAGAAGAAGCAGAAGAAGAAGAAGATGAAGTAGAAGAAGAAGAAGAAGAAGAAGAAGAAGAAGAAGAAGAAGAAGAAGAGGATGAAGTAGATGAAGCAGAAGAAGAAGAGGATGAAGTAGATGAAGCAGAAGAAGAAGAAGATGAAGTAAAAAAAAAAGCAGCAGAAGAAGAGGATGAAGTAGATGAAGCAGAGGATGAAGAAGAAGAAGAGGATGAAGAAGAAGAAGAAGAAGAGGATGAAGAAGAAGAAGAAGAAGAGGATGAAGAAGAAGAAGAAGAAGAAGAGGATGAAGAAGATAAAGAAGAGGATGAAGAAGAAGAAGAAGAGGATGAAGAAGAAGAAGAAGATGAAGTAAAAAAAAAAAGCAGCAGAAGAAGAGGATGATGAAGAAGAGGATGAAGAATAAGAGGAAGAAGAGGATTAAGAAGTAGAAGAAGAGGATGATGAAAAAGAGGAAGAAGAGGATTAAGAAGTAGAAGAAGAGGATGATGAAAAAGAAGAGGATGAAGAAGAGGAATTCCAGTACGGCAAAAAGTGTCCCTGCAGAGAGCTCCGCTATTTCTTTGACAGTTCCTTGACATTTATAGCGGTTACAAAAAAATGTATCTATTTGTTTCTGAATAAAAACATCTGTATTCTAAATGGATACAAATACATTTTTGCTATAACTGTCAAGGAACTGTCAAAGAAATAGCGGAGCTCTCTGCAGGGACACTTTTTGCAGGCTGTAGATGGGATGAAAATCGGCCATTTTTTTTTTTACCGTTGTTGGTAACGTCGGCCGCTTGAACGATCGATTTTTCGTTTTTTAAAAGAAAAATCAGCCGATTTTCGACCCATCTATGGCCTGCATAAGTCACACAATTTCAATGTCAGACTTGAAGAAGAAGAGGATGAAGAAGAAGAAGTAGAAGAAGCAGAAGAAGAAGAGGATGATAAAGAAGAAGAGGAAGAAGAAGAAGAAAAGGAAGAAGAGGAAGAAGAAGAGGATGAAGAAGAAGAAGAGGAAGAAGAAGAAGAAGAAGAAGCAGAAGAATAGGAGGAGGATGAAGAAGAAGAAGAAGTAGAAGAAGCAGAAGAAGAAGAGGATGAAGAAGAGGAAGAAGAAGAAGAGGATGAAGAAGAAGAGGATGAAGAAGAGGAAGAGGATGAAGAAGAAGAGGATGAAGAAGAAGAGGATGAAGAAGAAGAAGAGGATGGAGAAGAGGATGATGATGAAGAAGAAGATGATGAAGAAGAGGAAGAATAGGAAGAAGAAGAAAAGAATGAAGAAGAAGCTGAAGAAGAGGATGATGATGATGAAGAAGAAGAAGAAGAGTATGAAGAAGCAGATGAAGAAGAGGATGAAGAAGCAGATGAAGAAGAAGTAGAAGAAGCAAAAGAAGAGGATGAAGAAGAAGAAGCAGATGCAAAAGAGGATGAAGAAGAAGAAGAAGAGGATGATGAAGAAGAAGAGGATGAAGAAGATGAAGAAGAAGAGGATGAAAAAGAAGAAGAAGAGGATGAAGAAGAGAGTGAAGAAGAAGAGGATGAAGAAGAAGAAGAGGATGAAGAAGAAGAAGAAGATAAAGAAGAAGAAGAGGATGAAGAGGAAGATGAAGATTAAGAAGAAGATGAAGAAGCTGTAGAAGAGGATGAAGAAGAAGAAGAAGAGGATGAAGAAGAGGAAGAAGAAGAAGAAAAAAAAGAAGAAGAGGAGGATGAAGAAGAAGAAGAGGATGGAGAAGAAGAGGAGGAAGAAGAAGAAGAAAAAAAAGAAGAAGAGGAGGATGAAGAAGAAGAAGAGGATGAAGAAGAAGAGGAGGAAGAAGAAGAATAGGAAGAAGAGGAAGAAGAAGAGGATGAAGAAGAAGAAAAAGTAGAAGAAGCAGAAGAAGAAGAGGATGAAGAAGAAAAAGAAGAGAATGAAGAAGGGGAAGAAGAAGAGTAGGCAGAAAATAAAGAAGAAGAAGAAGAAGAGAAGAGGATGAAGAAAAGAAGAAGAAGAGGAAGAAGAAGAGGAAGAAGAAGAAGAAGAAGAGGATGAAGAAGAAGAAGAAGAGGATGAAGAAGAAGAAGAACAGGATGAAGAAGAGGAAGAGGATAAGGACGAAGAAGAGGATAAAGAAGAAGCTGAAGAAGAGGATGAAGAAGCTGAAGAAGAGGATGATGAAGAAGAAGAAGAGGATGAAGAAGAAGAGTATGAAGAAGAAGAAGAAGAAGAAGAAGAAGAAGAAGAAGAAGAGGATGAAAAAAAAGAAGAAGAAGAGGATGAAGAAGAAGAAGCATAAGAAGAAGAGGATGAAGAAGAAGAAGTAGAAGAAGAAGAAGAGGATGAAGAAGAGGATGAAAAAGAGGAAGAAGAAGAATAGGAAGAAGAAGAGGATGAAGAAGAAGAGGATGAAGAAGATAAAGAAGAGGATGAAGAAGAGGAAGAAGAGGATGATGAAGAAGAAGAGGAGGAAGAAGAAGAATAGAAAGAAGAAGAGGATGAAGAAGAGGATGAAGAAGAGGAAGAAGAAGAGGAAATAGAAGCGCATGAAGAAGATGAAGATGAGGATGAAGAAAAGGAAGAAGAAGAAGAGGAATAAGAAGAGGAGGAAGAAGAGGATGATGAAGAAGAAGAGGATGAAGAAGCAGAAGAAGAAGAAGAGGATGAAGAAGATGTAGAAGTAGCAGAAGAAGAAGAGGATGAAGAAGAAGAGGAGGAAGAAGAAGAACAGGAAGAAGAGGATGAATACGAAGAAGAATCAGAAGAAGAAGAGGATGAAGTAAAAGTAGAAGAAGCAGAGAAAGAAGAGGATGAAGAAGATGTAGAAGAAGAAGAAGAGGATGAAGAAGAGGAAGAAGAAGAATAGGAAGAATAAGAGGATGAAGAAGAAGAGGATGAAAAGGAAGAAGATGATGATGAAGAAAAGGATGAAGAAGAGGAAGGAGAAGAAGAGAATGAAGAAGAAGAAGAGGATGAAGAAGAAAAAGTAAAGAAGATGATGAAGAAGAGGATGAAGAAGAGGAAGAAGAAGAAGAGGATGAAGAATAAGAAGAGGATGAAGAAGAGGATGAAGAATAAGAAGAGGATGAAGAAGAGGATGAAGAAGAAGAGGATGATGAAGAAGAAGAGGATGAAGAAGAAGAAGAAGAAGAGGATGAAATAGAAGAGGAAGAGGATGAAGAAGAAGAAGATAATGAAGAAGCAGAAGAATAAGAGGATGAAGAAGCAGAAGAAGAAGAGGATGAAGAAGAAGAAGCAGAAGAAAAGGATGAAGAAGTGGAGGAAGAAGATCAGGAAGAAGAGGAAGAAGAAGAAGAGGATGATGATGAAGAAGAAGTAGAAGAAGAAGCAGAAGAAGTGGATGAAGTAGAAGAAGCAGCAGAAGAAGAGGATGAAGTAGAAGAAGCAGAAGAAGAAGAAGAAGAAGAAGAAGAAGAGGATGATGAAGAAGAAGAGAATGGAGAAGAGGATGAAGAAGATGATGAAGAAGAAGAGGAAGAAGAAGAGGATGAAGAATAAGAAGAGGATGAAGAAGAGAATGAAGAATAAGAGGATGAAGAAGAGGATGAAGAAGAGGAAGAAGAGGATGAAGAAGAAGAAGAAGAGGATGAAAAAGAAGAGGAAGATTATGAAGAAGAAGATAATGAAGAAGCGAAGAAGAAGAGGATGAAGAAGAAGAGGAAGAAGAGGATTAAGAAGTAGAAGTAGCAAAAGAAGAAGCAGAAGAAGAAGAGGATGAAGAAGATGAAGAAGAGGATGATGAAAAAGAAGAGGATGAAGAAGAGGAATTCCAGTACGGCAAAAAGTGTCCCTGCAGAGAGCTCCGCTATTTCTTTGACAGTTCCTTGACATTTATAGCGGTTACAAAAAAATGTATCTATTTGTTTCTGAATACAAACATCTGTATTCTAAATGGATACAAATACATTTTTGCTATAACTGTCAAGGAACTGTCAAAGAAATAGCGGAGCTCTCTGCAGGGACACTTTTTGCCGGCTGTAAACGGGATGAAAATCGGCCAATTTTTTTTTACCGTTGTTGGTAACGTCGGCCGCTTGAACGATCGATTTTGTGTTTTTTAAAAGAAAAATCAGCCGATTTTCGACCCATCTATGGCCTGCATAAGTCACACAATTTCAAAGTCAGACTTGAAGAATAGGAGGATGAAGAAGAAGAAGCAGAAGAAGAAGAGGATGATAAAGAAGAAGAAGAAGAGGAGGAAGAAGAAGAAAAGGAAGAAGAGGAAAAAGAAGAAGAAGAAGAAGAAAAGGAAGAAGAGGAAGAAGAAGAAGAATAGGAGGATGATGAAGAAGAAGAAGAAGTAGAAGAAGCAGAAGAAGAAGAGGATGATGAAGAAGAAGAGGATGAAGAAGAGGATGAAGAAGAAGAGGATGAAGAAGAGGAAGAGGATGAAGAAGAAGAGGATGAAGAAGAAGAGGATGGAGAAGAGGATGATGAAGAAGAAGATGATGAAGATGATGAAGAAGAGGAAGAAGAAGAGGAAGAAGAAGAAGAAGAAGAAGAAGAAGAAAAGAATGAAGAAGAAGCTGAAGAAGAGGATGATGATGAAGAAGAAGAGGATGAAGAAGAAGAAGAAGAGGATGAAGAAGCAGATGAAGAAGAGGTTGAAGAAGCAGATGAAGAAGAAGTAGAAGAAGCAAAAGAAGAGGATGAAGAAGAAGAAGAAGAAGAAGAAGCAGATGCAAAAGAGGATGAAGAAGAAGAAGAGGATGATGAAGAAGAAGAGGATGAAAAAAAGAAGAAGAGGATGAAGAAGAGGGTGAAGAAGAAGAGGATGAAGAAGAAGAAGAAGAGGATAAAGAAGAAGAAGAGGATGAAGAGGAAGATGAAGATTAAGAAGAGGATGAAGAAGCTGTAGAAGAGGATGAAGAAGAAGAAGAAGAGGATGAAGAAGAGGAAGAAGAAGAAGAAGAAAAAGAAGAAGAGGAGGATGAAGAAGAAGAGGATGGAGAAGAAGAGGAAGAAGAAGAAGAGGATGAAGAAGAGGATGAAGAAGAAGAGGAAGAAGAGGAAGAGGATGAAGAATAATAATAAGAAGAAGAGGATGAAGAAGAAGAGGAAGAAGAGGAAGAGGATGAAGAATAATAATAAGAAGAAGAGGATGAAGAAGAAGAGGATGAAGAATAATAATAAGAAGAAGTGGATGAAGAAGAAGAGGATGAAGAAGAAGAGGATGAAGAAGAAGAAGAAGAGGATTATGAAGAAGAAGAAGAAGAGGATGAAGAAAAAGAAGAGGATGAAGAAGCAGAAGAAGAAGAGGATGAAGCAGAAGAAGAAGAAGATGATGAAGAAGAGGATGAAGAAGAGGAAGAAGAATAGGATGAAGAATAGGAATTCCAGTCCGGCAAAAAGTGTCCCTGCAGCGAGCTCTGCTATTTCTTTGACAGTTCCTTGACATTTATAGCGGTTGCAACAATGTATCTATTTGTTTCTGAATAAAAACATCTTTATCCTAAATGGATACAAATACATTGTTGCAACCGCTATAAATGTCAAGGAACTGTCAAAGAAATAGCAGAGCTCGCTGCAGGGACACTTTTTGCCGGCTGTAGACGGGATGAAAATCGGCCGATTTTTTTTTACCGTTGCTGGTAACGTCGGCCGCTTGAACGACCGATTTTTCGTTTTTTAAAAGAAAAATCGGCCAATTTTCAACCCATCTATGGCCTGCATAAGTCACACAATTTCAAAGTTAGACTTGACATGACCGGGGGCTTAGTGCCGGTCATACCAAAGCAATTTCAGGTGTGATTTGGGAATTGAAATCTCATGTAATGGATGTGAATGATTTAACCTGTGCGATTTGCTGTGGCACGATTTCTAAAGTAGTTCTGGCGTGACTTTTTCTGCAGTTTTGTTGCGATTTCACATACATAGAATAGAATGGAAATCACACGGCAAATCGCAAGAAATCATTGAAAATTGTCACAAGAAGCAATAAAGTCTTCAGAAATCTCACAGAAATCGCTCAATTTTATATTACTGCCATGTGACCGGTAACTTAGTGCCCTGTCATACCGGTGCGAGTTGGGAATTGGAAATTGCGCAGCAAATCGCAAGAAATCATTGAAAATCCTCACAAGTCACAATAAAGTCTTCAGAAATCACACAAATAAAATCGCAGTGGTGTGATGGTGACTTAGTGCCCGGTCACAGCGGTGCGATTTCAGGTGTGATTTGCAGATTTAAATGGCCCCTGAAATCACATCTAATAAATGTGAATGTCCGTGTCTTAACTTGCGATTTGCTGCCGTGCAACTTCTAAAGTAGTTCTTCCATTCGTTTTTCAGCAGTTTTGTTGCGATTTCACAAACATAGAATAGAATGGAAATCGCACAGCAAATGGTAAGAAATCATTGAACATCCTCACAAGTCACAAAGAAGTCTTCAGAAATCGCACACATGCGGCGGTGTGACCGGTGACTTAGGGCTGAATCACAGAGGAACGCACAGCGCTTTCCTGCGCCATTCATATGCGTGTCTATGTGCTGCGATTTCTTGCTCGTTCATTTGAATGGGATGAAATCCCTCCACGCTATAAGTGATGCATGCACAATTTTTTTTTAATCGCACGACAACTCAATCGCATGGTACTTAGTACCATGCAGGTTTGGTGCGGGCACACGCAATGCGTTTGTCTCGGAGACCGATTCAGGGACAGACTATTTTCATGTGTGTGAAGAGACTCCAGGAGGACAGATCCATCGAGAGATCAACATCCCTAAAGCCCCCTGTTCTAGCTCCGCCCTAGGATTCCACTCATCCAATCTGCGTTCTCCCGTCCTATCCTGTGCTGCCAGCAGAAGGGCCGACATTGGATGGGGGAGGGAGGACGGACTTACTTCTGTCTGGAAGGTGGCGTAGGTGTGGGTACAGAAAGGACTGTCCGCCATTTTCTCCAGGATGTTGCCCTCTATCAGGATGTGGTCCACGCCGTCTGAGATGATGAGCCTCTTATCCACGATCTTCACCGCCACCAGCATGATGCTTTCGATGTGAGTCGCCAGCACTACCTGTAGGAGAGAGAAGAGCCCATTCTGGAGGATGGCAGTGGTGCGGCAGATAACCCAGGGGAAGGGGATCTCTCGGACCAGACCAGGCTGCTGATATCCTTAAAGGGGACCTCCGTCTGACAACCATATACACAAATGCGTATTATGATTGCGCATCTGGTGAGTACGTAATCTAAACTTATATTCCTGGCGCATCACCTGTATGATCATTAGAAGCATACGGATCACCTACTTGAGACCAATTTGGTTGGATGTTCACCATTAATATCCTGTGGACTTGCATATGTCATAGTTTCAAGTGGTGTTTTTTAGCACTATTATGTGCTCACAATTGTCACGTTAGTAACACTATATTGTGGATATCACATATTTACACGTGATTTGAACCATGTCACCTTATATGGGCAAACTATTAATTCATTAATTTTTGTATATGGACATATTTATTATATACACAAATTAATTTTAAGAGTTTATCTTCAGCGCTGCACTTTTCTCTATCTGCTTGTTTTGGAGGTCAATTTTGGTTACCTTTTGGTGCAAGAGCGGCTTATGGTTTTGGCGCTCGCTTTTCTGCCTGTATTATATTACTCTTAGTGCCCGACAGAAAGGCTTACTTAAGTCAGAAACAGGCATGGGCAGAAGAAAAGAGACAGGAGGCGCCATCTGAGTGTAGTAATAACACCGTATTTAATAGCAAAGGATTAAAAACACTCACAAAGGAAGTAATAAAACAAGCTCCTCTGTGTATATGAGAGATGACCGTTCCTCAAAACGTCCTGCAGGCACCACCGATGGTTGGTGTAATAGCAGCTGGGCTGATGGAGATGGTGAGAGACACTGTAGTGGTCAATCCTACAGAGTGGTGGTGTTGTAGAGCCGATCCAACGGCGTTTGTGCAGGAAGGAGCCTAGTAACCAGCCTGGAACACACCGGCAGGATGTGACATCACAGGAAGAGGCAGAGGGTCAGTGGGGAGGCAGAGCAGAGATGTAGGAAAGTCAGGCAACGCACTCGGAGACTATCTTCTTCTATTGGCCTCAATGCCTTCTACAGGCATGGGGCTACTGGTCATTCTGGTACAAATCACATATTCCTTATTAAAGTTTGGTGCTTTTTTCGTCTATCTCATAATACTTTCTTCTTCCTTCTCATTCTAATCCTTGATCCCTCCTCAAGCTCATTTCTGAATCTACCATTGTCCCATAACTCAAGGTCAATTATTTTTTGAACGTTTAAGGTTGTTTCAACATTACCCTTGTTGTATTATTTATACTGCTTGTTATATTATATTAAGATGCTACAATGTCTTATAACTGTTACCTGTATTCTCTAGTGTCAAGCTATTAATTAGAAACAATACTTTGCCCGACAAACGAAACAATGTTGTATACTACTTTTCCTTTAATAAAAATGATTGAAAAGAGTCAGACCAATGCTTGGTTATCTGAAAAAAATCTTGCTAGCATTTATTAATCTTTTAAAAATGTTGTATTTATAGAGATATAATACATTCTATCATTGGGCCATATTTGTTCAATTCATATACCTGCTATTATTCATTAATAGTGTTGCTCAGGGATTCTACTTTACTGCTCTTTTTATTTTAAAGCAAGTCTACAATTAGTGACCTCTATATCTTACAGATCAAATTTCCATGCATATACATAAATATTTGTAGAGAATATTGAAATGGTGGTTAGATTAATCCACTGACCTGTATGCCTGAAATTTGCAAAAAATACTTTTCCAAATCCACCTTCTCCAAGTTCCTTCACAATGAGGATGTGATCCTGTAGGTCAACCTTCTGTATTCCTATCTGTAGAAGGAGACCATTCTATCCAGAAGACATTCCATATCATGAGCAATGGAGGCCATAGCATCCTGGAGAGCACAGATAGAAAAATTGTTACATTATTAGACAGAAAACAAATCTTTGAAGAGAAACTATAGAAATGTATCAAATATGAATAGTGTTACCTTAAGTTATATACCTATAAATATGAAATGCTCAGTAGAGCTCCTCATCTAAAGGTATGTGACTCAGAAATAATATTTGGACACTAAAGTGAGAGCTCAAACACACCAGAAACTTACGGAGTACATTGAAAGGACCTAAATATGGAAAGCCAGCAATCTATTTATAAAACAGGAGAATTATCAAGCAAGGGTATAACTTGATCAAATACAAAAACAAATGGAAAAGTCAAGAAATATAGTAATCTATGAATATATCCAATAGTTACCAGTTCAGTTGTGTGTGGTTGCCTCTCATCAGCTGGAGGGATCAAACAACTCATCTTTTGCTCGAGTGTCTGGAAGGGAATGTAGTGAACTTTGGCCAGCATTGATGGAAAAGAGTATCTGTTACCAGAAACAAATTGGTGGCCCCAATATTTCAGGTAGACACTGCCATGAAAAGACTAAACATACCATAAGGATGTGTAAAATTAGATCAAATGGGGCGCCACACCAAACCTAAACGTGAAAAAAGGGAAGCGGCTCTTTACAGTTTAAACGAATGTGTCATTTTTTTTATAAAAAGGCGCTCAGCCCACTAAAAATAAATGCATTCCCAATCCATCACAGTGCTAATATTGTTAAATAATAATCAAAACATGATCTAAATAATGTCCAATAAATACATCAAAGTGCTAACATGATTTAATTAATGTCAAACATGATTCATAAATTAAAAAGTGTCCACAAATAAAAGTCCATCGACTTATTGTTTCATCCACTTGTGGGCCCAACACCTGTGTAAATTCCACTTGCTGCCGATTCACCACCACGTGCATTAAAATGAAATGCTTACCAGATCCATAATAATTCATGCATATCCCAAAATCAAGGAGGAAGCAGACGCCACCAGGATCTTCTTCTTGAATAAACCAGTATGACAATACACACACTCAGGAAACAGAGATGCTTCCCATAGTGTAGTAATTTTTATTAAATCCAAAAAGGTTAAAGAATAAAAATACTCTCACATTTAAAAGTGCCGCTCCCGGCAGTTGCACAGTGCGTATTTGTGGCTAAATCTCCAAGCACTGCAGCTCCAAGTGACGTAATCAGGGACTGGATATGACAACAGCCAGGCCTCAATGTATTTCGTGGAATCACGTCATCAGGAAGGACCATTTTAGAATATTCTTATATACCCACAGACAGGAGGATAGTGCTAATCAATTAACCCTTCACTCTAATTCACCCCTTCTTACAATGGTCACCATAATCACCCCATCAAGGTGCTTTGGATTGCATAAAAAACACTTACATTAAACCTCCATAATACATTTATAACTTAAATTTAAAAAAAAAACAAATACACTTGTCTGAAACCACAGGTCCTCAAGTTGTGAAAAATATCACCCAAGAAACAACAATATTTTGAATGTCCCCATATACTCAGTATCTGAGGAAAAAATAATAAGACCCCACCAAAACATTTTATAAAATCTAAATGAAGAATATATATAAAACAAATATTATAAATAATTAAGAAATGTGCGCCCAGGGGATATAATTACTCCAAGAACCATCTTGTGGTTAGAAAAGAGTACTACATCTATCTCATAAAACCTTATTAATAACAATTAAAATGACTAAAAAATGACTAAAAAACTATTTAAATCAATATCAATGTTGAGACCACATGGAGCCAAAGTATTAAGTTCATGAATCCATTTGGTTTCATTCTGGGATACCCTAAAATGATTGATGCCGAAGCCCTTTTTTGATATTATTAATGTGTTCAGTGATTCTTTTATATAAGCATCTGTTGGTTATCCCTACATTCTTCAATAGACAAGGACAGGAAATAAGGTAAGTTACAAACTTCACATTACATGTAATGAATTTTTCAATCTTATAAAACCTTCCAGCAGAGGACTGACATTTCTCCACTTTTCTATTTTTATTCATATTTTTGGTGACCCTACAAGACAAACATCTACCACACAATTATATATAGTCATAGAACACTACCCTGTCCAAAAACGTAACCTCTCTCTTAGGGGAATTTTTTTTGCAATGAGCTTTATTGTAAATAAACGTGGGCTTCATAGGGAGAATCTTTCTTAAAGTATGGTCTTTCAACAAAATGGGCCAAAATTTCTTAACACATTTCTCAACCTGTCTATATTGTAAATTGAAGACTGTAATGACGGTTAGCTCATTCCTTTCATTATTAATCTATTTCTTCTAGAGGAGTTCTTCTCTCTTCATTTCATTTATCTCATTACGGACCTTTTCTAAATCCTTCTTCTTATAGACGTTCTCCAAGAATCTTTGCATATCCGTCTGTTTCATAAAGTCTACCTGACTATCACAATTTCTTCTAAAACATACAAACTGCCCCCTTGGGATGGCCCTAATGCATCCTGGGTGGTGACAGCTCCGTGTGGCAATGTACCCATTTCTATCCACTTCTTTGAAATGTGTCCGAGTGGACAATTTATTACCCATCTTAAAAATTTCTATGTCCAAAAATTCCACCCTCTCTCTGTTCCATGTTCCAACTTAATATCATTGGCATTCTCATTCAATTGGGTGAAGAAGAACTGCAACTTTTCCATTGTTCCCTCCCAAATAATGATGATATCAATAGATCTATAATACAGTTTTAATTGCGGCCAAGGATCAGAGAACACTTCCTACTCCTCCAATTTATTGAGAAATATGTGGCTACATTTGGAGCATAGCTTGCCCCCATAGCCACACCCTTAATTTGGGTGTAACATTCTCCCTGGTGCCAAAAATTATTGTTTCCCATGGCCATATTTAATCCTTCCAATATAAATTTAATCTGAGATTGTTTGATATCTGTATATTTTTCAAAGGCCCCATACCAACATCCTGATCACCACCATACCCCATACTAGCATCCTGATCACCGTCATACCCCATACCAGCATCCTGATCACCGTCATACCCCATACCAGCATCCTGATCACCGTCATACCCCATACCAGCATCCTGATCATCGTCATACCCCATACCAGCATTCTGATCACTGTCATACTCCATACCAGCATCCTGATCATCGTCATACCCCATACCAGCATCCTGATCACTGTCATACACCATACCAGCATCCTGATCACTGCCATACACCATACCAGCGTCCTGGCAACTATCATACCCCATACCAGCGTCCTGATCACTGCCATACACCATACCAGCATCCTGATCTCCGTCATACCCCATACCAGTGTCTTGATCACCACCATACCCCATACCAGCATCCGGATCACCGCCATACCCCATACCAGCATCCTGATCACCACCATACCCCATACCAGCATCTTGATCTCTGTCAATCCCCATACCAGCGTCCTGATCTCTGTCAAACCCCATACCAGCGTCCTGATCTCTGTCAAACCCCATACCAGCGTCCTGATCTCCGTCATACCCCATACCAGCGTCCTGATCTCCGGCATACCCCATACCAGCATCCTGATCTCTGTCAAACCCCATACCAGCGTCCTGATCACCACCATACCCCGGGGATATGATCTCCATGTATAATACATAAGGGGGATATGATCTTCATGTACAATACATAAGGGGGATATGATCTCCATGTATAATACATAAGGAGGATATTATTATTATTATACAGTATTTATATAACGCCAACAGTTCGCTCAGCGCTGTACATTACAATGGGGACAATACATGAGACAGTACAACAACAATACAGTGCGATACACGAGGAACTCGAGGGCCCTGCTCCTTGGAGCTTACAATCTAGGAGGGAGGGGATAGTGGTACGGGAGGAAAAGCTGTGGGGGATGGAGTGGTAGGAAGAGTGGAGGAGATCGGCAGTTAGCAAAGGGTGGGGTAGGCTTCCCTGAAGAGATGGGTTTTTAGGGTGCGCCTAAAGGAGAGGAGAGTGGGTGATAGTCTAATGGATTGGGGAAGGGAGTTTCAGAGGATGGATGATGCCCTGGAGAAGTCCTGGAGGCGGGCATGGGAGGAGGATATCAGGGAACTAGAGAGAAGGAAGTCTTGTGAAGAGTGGAGAGTGCTTTTTGGGTAGTATTTGGATATTAGCTTGGTGATGTAGTTTGGGGCAATATTAAGGACAGCTTTATACGTCAGTGTTAGCATTTTGAATTTGATCTGTTAGGCAATCGGAAGCCAGTGGAGGGATTGGCAGAGGGGGGTGGCGGAAAAGGAGCGGTTGGTAAGGTGGATGAGTCTGGCCACCGTATTGAGGATCGACTGAAGTGGGGATAGCCTGTTGTGAGGCAGGCCAGTGAGGAAGGAGTTGCAATAATCGAGTCGTGATATAATGGTTAGGAATGGGCGTATTTTGGCGATGTTGCGGAGGTGGAGTCTGCATGAGTTTGTTATCGATTGGACTTGGGGCTGGAAGGATAGATTGGAGTCTAGTATGACACCAAGTACTCTGGCTTGCGGGGTGGGCTTGATGGTGGCATGGTTGGACGTGATGGAGAAGTCAGTGGGGGGGTGCGCGGGCTGGGTGGAAGACTAAGAGCTCGGTTTTGAAGAGGTTCAGTTTAAGGAAGTGGAGCGACATCCAATCTGATATGTCCTTCTGTAGGCTGGTGATTTGGGCGGAGACTGAAGGGGTGAGGTTAGGGGTCAAGAGATAGATTTGCATGTCGTCGGCATAGAGGTGGTAGTTGAAGCAGTGAGGCCAAGGGAGGAGGTGTAGATGGAGAATAGAAGGGTCCCAATGACATAGCTTTGAGGGACCCCAGCAGAGAGGGGGAGTGGGGGGGAGGTGGTAGCGTTATAGGTAACACTGAAGGAGCGTTGTGATAGGTAGGATTAGAGTCAGGAGAGAGCGGAGTCTCTGAGGCCAAGGGAGTGTAGTTTCTTGAGGAGGAGGGGGTGGTCGACTGTGTCGAACGCCACGGAGAGGTCGAGGAGTAGGAGCACTGAGTAGTGGCCATTAGTTTTGGCGGTTATCAGGTCATTTGTGAGTTTGAGTAACGTGGTTTCGGTGGAGTGTAGGGGATGGAAGCTGGACTTTAGGGGGTCGAGGAGGTTGTTGTCATTGAGGTGGGAACTTAGGTGATTATATACTAAGAGCTGAAGGAGTTTGGATGTAAATGCCAGCAGGGAGATGGGTCTGAGGTTGTTCGGGTCGATGGGGTCCAGGGAGTGCTTTTTAAGTATGGTAGTGATGTGTGCGTGCTTCAGAGGGGAGGGGAATGTGCCAGAAGAGAGGGAGAGATAAAAGATGTGGGTGAGGGAGCGTAGGATGGAGGAGGAGGTAGATCGTAGGAGTTGTGAGGGGACAGGGTCGAGGGGGCAGGTGGTAAGGCAGGCTTCAGAGAAGACCTTGGTGACCTCCTCAGTGGTGGTGGGGTCGAAGGAGTGGAGTGTTGAGGGGGCTACTGTGTGAGGGATTTTCGATGGGGTTAGATGGATGTTAGATGGGGTGGAGGTCTGAACAGTGGTGAGGCCAAGGGAGAGGGGTGTTGAGGGGGTTGCTGTGTGAGAAGAGGTAGGTGGGGTGGAGGTCTGAGCAGCAGCGATGTCCCTGCGGATAGTGTCAATCTTATTTTTGAAGTGATTGGTAATCTCTAGGGCGGTGAGTGAGGTACTGGGTGGAGGTGGGGGCGGAGAGAGTAGAGAGTTGAAAGTGGAGAAGAGCCGGCGAGGATTGGAGGAGAGGGTATTGATGAGAGTCAGAAAGTAGGCTTGTTTGGCAGCGTGGAGGTGTAGGTGTGGAAGGCAGATTTGTAGCGGGTGAACCTGGTTATGCGCCATAGTAACTCCAGCGCATGACTGCGTTGTTTGAGAGTTTTGGTATGATCAGTCTGCCAGGGCTGGAGCGGGTGGGGTCTGATGCTTCATGTGTTTAAAGGAGCTAGCTAGTCTAGAGCTGATGACAGTGAGTTGTTATAGGAAGTTGTGGCCAGGTCGGGGGAGGACAGGGGAAGGATGCTGTCGTAAAGTTGATCAGCTTCGGAGTGGAAGGGGGCAGGGTTCAAGTTGCAGAGCTTATGGCTGGTAATAATTTGACAATTGGGGGGTATGATCTCCATGTATAATACATAAGGGAGGATATGGTCACCATGTATAATACATAAGGGGGGATATGATCTCCATGTATAATACATAAGTGGGATGTGATCTCCATGTATAATACATAAGGGGGGATGTGATCTCCATGTTTAATACATAAGGGGGGATATGATCTCCATGTATAATACACAAGGGGGGGGATATGATCTCCATGTATAATACACAAGGGGGGGATATGATCACCATGTATAATACATAAGGGGGGATATGATCTCCATGTATAATACATAAGGGGGGATATGATCTCCATGTATAATACATAAGGGGGGATATGATCTCCATGTATAATACATAAGGGGGGGATATGATCTCCATGTATAATACATAAGGGGGGATATGATCTCCATGTATAATACATAAGGGGGGACATGATCTCCATGTATAATACATAAGGGGGGATATGATCCCCATGTATAATACATAAAGGGGGGGATATGATCTCCATGCATAATACATAAGGGGGGATATGATCTCCATGTATAATACATAAGGGGGGATATGATCACCATGTATAATACATAAGGGGGGATATGATCTCCATGTATAATACATAAGGGGGGATATGATCAACATGTATAATACATAAGGGGGGGGATATGATCTCCATGTATAATACACAAGGGGGGGGGGGGTATGATCTCCATGTATAATACACAAGGGGGGGATATGATCACCATGTATAATACATAAGGGGGGATATGATCTCCATGTATAATACATAAGGGGGGATATGATCTCCATGTATAATACATAAGGGGGGATATGATCTCCATGTATAATACATAAGGGGGGGATATGATCTCCATGTATATTACAAAAGGGGGGATATGATCTCCATGTATAATACATAAGGGGGGACACGATCTCCATGTATAATACATAAGGGGGGACATGATCCCCATGTATAGTACATAAAGGGGGGGATATGATCTCCATGTATAATACATAAGGGGGGATATGATCTCCATGTATAATACATAAGGGGGGATATGATCACCATGTATAATACATAAGGGGGGATATGATCTCCATGTATAATACATAAGGGGGGATATGATCAACATGTATAATACATAAGGGGGGGGATATGATCTCCATGTATAATACATAAGGGGGGATATGAGCTCCATGTATAATACATAAGGGGGGGATGTCGTCACCATGTATAATACATAAGGAGGGATATGATCTCCATGTATAATACATAAGGAGGGATATGATCTCCATGTATAATACATAAGGGGGGATATGAGCACCATGTATAATCCATAAGGGGGGATATGATCACCATGTATAATATTGTAATGGCAATTTTGGGCCCACATCTTCATGAAGGTTATTGACTGTTGGGGGATTACACTACAAAAGACTCAATGGAGCTGAGGGGGATGGAAGGCAACTTGAATTTCCTGTTCTCTCTTTTATTTAAACTGATCATTGCTCTGAAGCCCACCCATTTGAGGTGTGATTTACCTGGGTGGGTGGGTTTAGGGATGGTCTTTTGGAAAGTGCATAAAACACCTTGGACAAAGGAGAAGCCTCCCTTTCGTGCCATTTGCCTTCCACAGCACAGACCTCAGAACATCAGGATAACTGTAATGTATCACCAGTGCTCTGTCTGTTTCTTGTAACTATCTCTTTTTTGTAGCCTTTGTATTGATAACATTCTGTATTATATTTTTCTTGTATTTGATTAATAGAAAGCTTCCTTGCTGTGTAAATAAATTAGATCTTTATTTTTTGCACAGTGGTTATCTTTTAATATTAACACTATTGGCTAAATTCAGGTATAGACAAAGGGTTATAATCACTTATTACATTTATAATCTGTATAGAATCAAGTAAATAAGTGTGGGTAGGAAAACCGCCAAAACAATACATCATCACAGAGGACAAGGGGGCGCTCTTTACGTCTGGAGGAAAAGAAATGTAGTCTCCAAATACAGGAAGGTTTCTTCACAGTGAGAGCTGTGAGAATGTGGAATAGACTCCCTCCAGAGTTGGTTGTGGCCAGCTCAGTGGATTGCTGTAGGAAAGTCCTGGATTCTTTCTTGGATACACAGAATATAACTGGATATAACATTTATAGGAAATGTTGATCCATGGAATATCCGATTGCCTCTCGGGGGATCAGGAAGGAATTTTTTTTCCCTGCAGGAAAAAATTGGATCATACTTTGCTGTTTTTTTTCCTTCCTTTGGATCAACTGTGGGTATAGGATCATAACTTTTTTTTTTGGTTGAACTGGATGGACTTTTGTCTTTTTTCAGCCACACTAACTATAATATGTAATTATGTAACTTTACACTTTGATTTAGATTTTATTGTCATTCAATATTATTTCCTGACAATTTCTATACTAGATCGGTCCACTTTACTTTATATACATTTGTTATGCTTGCTATGTTTCCCCTTTTAGGTAATTGGGTTCTTTATATTGATGGTTTTACTATTGTCAGCATTACTTTACCCTCATTTTTTTAGCTCAATGACGGCTACAATGAGGTTGTCCAGTTATGGGAGGGCATCATATGACATCCTCCCAAAATGTACCCCCCCGCGCACACCCTCAGAAGCGCTGTCCATGACCGCTGTGTCCTACGGAAACAGCTGATCACATGGTGAGGTAAAAGGCCAATCACAGCGTGCTTTTACCACCTGATCATATAACAATATTGGGGCCCCAAATTCATCCATCCTATGTGAATGAGTATAGTGTACACAGTAACCCTACTCACGTAAATGACAAACCGCAATAAAGACAAAGATACAAAAGACACCCCAGTGCTTGACAAGTCCTTTATTAACTGCTACCCACCCAACAACTGCACATAAATGGCCGGGTGGGAGCTTTCCTGTTCTGAGAGATCGGTGCGCACCTGTGATGGAGGTGCCTGTCGGACACAGCACATCACAGACCGGGATATGGGTGCTGTGATTGGCCCTCCGCAGCACGTGTTGGCTTTGTCCAATCACAGTCATCATTCAAGACACGTGTCTGTGTGTTGGCTTTACCCGCTGTGCTAAGTGAGAGCTCAGTGCGGGGGGGAGGGGGATGCTGCGGACCTGTGAAAGCTCTATACAGAGAATGCAAAGATTGCTGCCATCCCCACACAGTACATGAAGCACCATCTGTCCCTGTCCAAGTGTCACATCAACATCTGTGCCAGTGCAACATAAACATCTATCCCAGTATACCAATGTCACATCAATATCTGTCACAGTGTACCAGAGTACAAAACATCTGCAATTGTGTTCCAACCGCAACATCCACATCTGCCGGTGTCCCGGTGGGTGATCAACATCTGTCACAATGTACAAATGCACATAAACATCTGACAATGTACTAGTGTCCCACCAATAAATAAAAAATATTAAAATGCCCCCGTCCCCCTGTGTAAAGGCGAACGCACGCATTGGGGTCCTGTACACATATGTAAATGGTGATTGCACCACACATGTGAGGTATTGTCGTGAATGTCAGAGCGAGAGCGATAATTCTAGTACCAGACCTCCTCTGTAACTCTAATCTGGTAATATGCAAAGGCTTGCAAAACGTTGTCTATGGAGATTTTTAATTACTGAAGTTTGGCACCATTTCACAAGCGTGTAGAATTTTTAACTGCGGCATGTTTGGTATCTCTTTACTCAACGCAGTACCATATTTTATACTTTACAAAACAAAATTGCTATTATATTGTGTTTGTGTGCAATAAAATATAATAAAGTGTATTTTTACTTTAGTGTGTAAAATTGCATTTGAAAAAACGCTGCGCAAATACCATGTGACATAGAAATTTGCAAAACCCACTATTGTATTCTCTATGGCCTCTGCTAAAAAAATATGTAATGTTTGGGGGATCGAAGTTCTAGCAAAAATACAGATTTTTACTTGTAAGCAAAAAGTGTCAGAAGACAGCCTGGTCTTAAAGTGGATAACGCCTGAAGGTTCTTCTTAGATGTTGGGCCTCTCTGTGGCCTCTGTGTGGCTAAGGCTGTGAAAAAGTCTCACACATGGGGTATCGCCATACTCAGGAGAATCAGCAGAATGTGTTTTAGGGTGTAATTGGAAGCATGCCTATGCCGTGTGAGAGAAATAACTTATTATGAATTTTTTGTGGAAAAAAAAAATATTTAACTTCCTCTTTTTCCAAAGAATTGTGAAAAAAATTACAACTTCACAAAAACTTGCCATGCCTCTTACTAAATACCTTGGACTGTCTACATTCCAAAAAGGGGTCATTTGGGAGTTATTTGTACTGTCCTGGCATGTTAGGGCCTCAAGAAATGAGATAGGCCGTCAGTACATCAAGTGTGATCAATTATCAATGGTTGGTACCATAGCTTGTAGACTATAACATTCTCACAGACCAAATAATACGCACTGATTTGGGTTATTTTTACCAAAGAAATGTAGCAGTATACATCTTTATTAAAATTTATGAAGAAAAATATACATATTTGCAAAATCGTATAACAAGAACTTAGAAAAACAATTTTTCAAATTTTCAATCTTTTCATTTATAGGGAAAAAAAGTAAAACACCCAGTGGTGATTAAATACCACCAAAAGATAGCTCTGTCTCCAAAAAATATTACCAATTTCATATGGGTACAGTGCTGCATGACTGAGTAATTATCATTCAAAGTGCGACAGTTCTGAAAGCTGAAAATTGGCCTGGGCAGGAAGGGGGTGAATGTGCCCAGTATTGAGGTGATTAAAAATGAAAATCCCTAAAACGTTCCTCTTAAATATATTGTCAATCACGATGTCCACCACTATCCTGAGCTGTCCTCAACTACATAAAAAGAAGTTGGGATAGAGGTGACATCATTGTCCAAACTTGCCCATGGCCATGTAGCTAGAAGTTACCGGCCATGTAAGTGAATAAGCCTGGTGATGTCAGTGGTTGGTAAGGATGAAGCTGGATCTACTCGCTACTTTTTAGCAACCATTGCCAGACAGAAGCAGTCACATTTGTCCACTCAAAATGCCCTAAACCTTCAGACAAATGTCTGAACAGCCACTTTTTAGTCTGAACTTTGGACTGAACACTGAGCTCATTCCTTTTCAGCAAATAAGACGTAAGACATGGAGATGAGAGTAGACTTTATGGAAGCACTACTCTGTGGGGTGTTTTGGAGAGAAGCTTTACACAAGGGTTCTTTGGGTTGTACGGAAGATATGTTTTCTTTAGGATTTTCATCTTCTTTCCTTGTAGCTGAATGTGGATTTTCTTCTTTTCCAGCTTACATTGATATATTTTATGACTTCTGTAGTGTGACATCTTTCTGTGTGGTCAATGGCCAGAAGATCACCAAACATCCTTCTTAGCTTAATGGGAATTCTTCTCCATGAATCAGGAGGCTTTTCCATCTGGAAATTGTTCTGCCAGTTTACAAAACTTTTATAATCTGCATCATCAAGGATGGCCTCCTGCCATGGCATCTCTCCTGTAAGTAGGGAGAAGATGACGACACCAAACGCCCATACATCAAGGCTACTGTCCACAGCTAACCCATCTGACATGGCCGGTTTACACATCTCTGGAGCCATGAAAGAGGTGGTGCCACACCTTCTAGTTACAGTCCCTTTGACTTTAGTAAGGCCAAAGTCCGTCAGTTTAATACAATGGCACTCCCAGTCAAAAACTAAAATATTTTCTGGCTTGATGTCCAAATGTACCAGTCCTCTCTCTGATATGAATTCAAGGGCATCAGACATTTGCACAGCACACCGCTTTACTGCATCTTGTTCAATTCCCACCTAAAATAAAAAAAAAAATAAAATTGTGAGGTCACCCAAAAAATTCAAAAATCCATACTAGACCCATAATCGTAGCATGCAGCCTGGCTAGCCAGAAAAGGGGGGATACGGCACCGTTTATAAATGTTCGGGTGACTACTGTGATTAGGAATAAGTAATAGGAGAGAGTAGATTCAGATACAGATAGACAATTATGAGAGAAGATATAGATTAGTAAAGAGTAAAGAGTAAAGATGTGGATGGGGTTATTGGGTTGGGGGAGGGTGGGTGGGGTTAATTTGGGGTAAAATGGAAGTATGTATATGTGAAATATTTTTGTAATTAAATTGTTCTTTTTGTATTGGAAAAACAAATAAAAGATATAATAAAAAAAGGAATAAGTGATGGGACATTCAACATATTGGAGTTTTAAGAAAAAGAGGAAAATGTAAAATTTCCAATGGAGAAGTTCAATGTCAACTTAGAGAGTTTCCTCTCAGTTTCTGTTGCATCTCTGGGACAGGAAGTGAAGGGAAATCTCCCCCTTAAAGGAAACAGACAGCATAAAATAAACGGAAAGACATTTGAACTCTCCTCTACATAAAACTAAGAAACATGTACTTACATGTGGTATGATCAGGGAGAAGAGATCACCAACCGGGGCCAGTTCTTGGGTAAAGGCATAGTAGTCGTCGGTGGTGAAGGCGGTCCCATAACATCCGATGATGTTGGCATGAGATGATAGCAAGAATGAGATACTAAACTCCCGAAGGAAGGAATGCTGGCTGGTTCTTTTTTTGTCCAGGAGCTTCATTGCCATTGCTTGATCTGTGAAAATAAAAAGAATCTAACTTAGATGAAGAACTGGAAATTTGTAGCTAGTATTTATTTATCTTCACTTGAGATTCTCAAACATGTTAATAAGATCTGCTGATCCCAGGCTGAGAATATATTATGCTTCATTTAAAGCTAAACCTCAGCCTTACCAGAAGACAGTTGTACAGGACCCTCTCCTGGACTGAAATGGCTTACTCTGATTCCACTGCACACTGTGAGATTCTCACAATGTGCATTAGAAGCTGCAGCAAGTCAGATAGAGCTCCGCCTCATATCCTGGCTGGAGGACATCCAGAACCATTACCATAGATTCCTCCACAGACTGACTGTTCCTGACCCACATTTATCATCCATTGGATTTCTGTATTTTCCATCTTGGAGGCTCCGCATCACATGGGATCATTATCTAGAGAGGTTTGCAGGCAAATACAGCTTGCTAGGAACGTCACTCCTCCAGACAGATGTGCACATATCAAAATACTTTGAGGGGGGTAAAGCTCCTCCCAAGAGCCAGCCCACTGACTGCTTACTGTCCAAAATAAAAACCTTCCAACATGTATTAAAGTGGAACTACGCTGTATCTGAGCACCGCAATCCAAAAGGACTAATTCATTCATTTTTAATATTCAAAGCAAACTCCCCCATCCATCCATGTCTCCATGTTTTATTTTTCTGAGGAATCACATTTAAAAACTCCCCCTAGAATTTCAGTCTGTGGTCACCTTGAGTAAGGGGCAGATGATTCATGTAGCAACTACGTCCTGGAATCCATCTGCCTTTAGTTCAGGCATACAAGCAGGTGGGTGTGCTTAGCTGAGAAAACCCCTCCTGAAGACTCCAGGAATGTATGACATCATTTGCCTAGGCATAGAAACTAGGAAATGACTAAAGATATGTAAAAAATAGTTTAAAACCAGTAAATAGAATACACTTTCCTATCTCTTTTCTAATGCTAGCAGCATAAAGATAGGAAATAGTCAGTGTTGTTCAGAGAGTGAAGTTCCTCTTTCATGTTTTAAACTTTTTTTTATTTATAGAGATGTAATAAATTCTGGCATTGGGTCATATTTGCTCACTCCATATACTGTATCTGCTTCTTCATTAATAGTGTTCCTCAGGGATTCTACTTTATTTATAAGATTGTATTGATTTTCACACAAAGAAAAATAAATCAATAAAAAATGTATGACATGAAAACATTAATATGGGTTATACAATTAGTTACAGCATAACAGTTCTCAGCTTTTACAGCCAAGATCGATAAGTCTCATAAAAAAAAAATATTCCTCAAAACCTTTGTGGGGTATAAAGACTAAAACAATCCCGGCTACAGCCACTTGGCTAACCAAGCAGCTTGCCATACCCCTGAGATCCATCACCATCAAATGTAAGTCAACTTGCCCAGCGACACGGCCATAGGCCATTACAGGTAACAATAACTACAAAAAACTCTCTACCTTGAACAGCGGTAAACACAAATTTCCTTGGAGTCTGCAGAAACTCCTGCCAAACCAAACCCCATGCAGTCCAGCTCCTCGCTAGTTGGCTCATTCACTCACCCATTTTCTTGTCCTTGGCCAATAATACTTTGCCATATCCTCCTCCTCCAATCTCTTTCACAATGAGATAGTACTCATATACGTCTATCTGATGTAGTCCTTGTGATGTGAAGGAAATAAGTCCATCTAGAAGACGTTCCACGTCATGGACAGCGGATGCCATAGTGTCTTGGAGAGCAAAAAGGGAAAATGTGTTACGTTACTAAGCAGAAAACAAATCTTTAAAGAAAAACTGAAGACATTTGTCCAATATGAATACTGTTACCGGTAGTTTCTGTATATATCCATAAATATGAAATACTCAGTAGCCCTCCACATCATTATATATATGACTCGGTGGGTAGCTATCATTAGCCTAATCTAATTAGACTAGTGGACACTTTCATGTATTCTATGTACCATACCCTCACCCCTTCTGTAATCAGCTAAATAACATTTTGCATGAAAAGAGTTTGGGATGGGAAATTTTAAATATTCAGGTGTTAGAGAGCTTCTCCAGGTCAACGTACCCACGTGGAAGAAAATATATATTCAATATACATTTTAAAAATATTCTTTCCAAATATATTGCCATATATTTGAAATACTACAATTCAATATATATATATATATATATACATACATACATATTTACAGAAATATATTTTGAAATATATTGAATATGGCCAAAATTGTAGTATTTCAAACATATGGCAATATATTTGGGAAGAATATTTTTATATGTTTCAAATATATTTTTCTTCCATGTGGGTACGCACAATAAAAGGCAGCCACCCCCATTGGTTATGTAACAATGGAAGGCACTGAAGCTGCTATCTGGAGACAAAGGATGGCTCACCCCTATTATTTATATAAACAAATCATGGACCTGGCTGTAGGCATCCTCCCAGCTATTATTTAACATATTATCTGGATCTAGTTGAACACCCCATGACCTTTATTTCACATACAGTTCATTATATTCCCACATCCCAGAAGCAGATAACTAATCAGATAGATAGGTTGGAGTTAATAAATGTGTGATCTGTCTAAAATATATACAAGATTATTTACATCTGCCAAAGGGGGTTTGAAACATAACATACTGTATATCATTACCAATACTAAGTACACTTAATAAAAGTTTAAAGTCTAAAACCGTTTTCCTTTCATTTGGAATATGTACACACATATAAGTGATAATCATCACCTTTTGTACCGATCAGTGAAATAATGTCTTCCATCTGGACAGACTTGTGTGGTAGACATAACATTGAAGCAGAATAGCTAGAGCTCTACAAGTTCCTGACCCTCCTATACATTCTGAGATAATTCCTACATATTGTTCTATGGCTTCCAGCTGTATTTATAGTACATCTTCCTTAGGTTTCCTGAATATTCGGTTCCTTTGCTGATCAAAACGGGATAGAATGGACACTTTGGGGACTATGAACATAATGCATAGAATGGACACTTTGGGGACTATGAACATAATCCACTGGATTCAAGCTTGACCAAGGGCAGTAGAGGCAGCTACACCCTGTAAGAGGGAATGGTGAGGAGCCGGCTCAGTAGATCTTCCCTATATAAGAACACAAGGTTCATTAGGGTCTTCCAACAGTTCTTGTACAGTAGAATTATTTAATATCACCATGTTGTCTGGGCACAATGCACAGCTTTTTAATGAATGGAGGGACTTGTATCTTAACAAAATTAAAATATTCATTTTACTCCATTGGTTGGGCCATACACAAAAACACTGACTGAATCAGTAGGTCTGTCAAAAATAACCAAAATGTATTTTCCATCCAATACAGTAATACAATAAATAATAAACATAGTTCAGCATTGATGGGAAGGTGTATCTGCTGCCAGGAACACCTTAGTGACCCTAAAATTCCTGGAAGAAACTGCAAAGTAAAGACTAAACATACCAGAATGCCTAGTTTCCAGTTTCATTGCACAAAATCAGGAGGATGTACACAGAGCTCAGCCAATTAAGAAGTGTAATTTTAATCAGAAAATAGTTTTCTCCTTTTGTACCCAGTACAAGACAGCAGAGGCCATGCTAAAAGATAACAGAAGATATGAGTGAACCTGCCCTGAAACTTCCCTAAAACATTCCCGCCAAAACTGAGAAGTCCCAGAATGACCCACAATAACCATGAGTGATGTCAGAACATCCAAACACTCAATAGTCACATCCCTTCTCAGGAACCTTACAAACATTTTCAAGGCATTTTCCTTCTCAATGATTTAGGTTTTTATATATTTAATATACACCTCATAAATCTCTGCAGGATTATTATCAGAATGTTCATTAAATAATAAAGATCCATTGATTGGTTAGATGAAAGTGACCTTACCTCAATGTGGTGGAAGGTTCAGTTGAGATGATGATGGATTAGGTTTCCTGAATATTCGGTTCCTTTGCTGATCAAAATGGGACAATGTCACCAAATCTGCAGCTGTGTTGTAGTAGATGAGTAGATGGGACAGGGTCTCTGTAAGTAGAGTTACTGATCAGGGGAGGGAGAGGCCCACTTTATACAAGGGAGATGGGCGGGGAAGGCAGAGATTGGAGGATTTCCATCAGCTGACTTCCAATGGAAATGTGTAAATGACTCCAGATTGTTATTTCCAATTTGCATATAAACAGGTATTCTAGGGAATAGGTGATAGGATAAAACAAGATGAAACCCAAATAATTTACAGAGCTGTAAAAAAAACAATTTTCACCATTTGAACTATACAATGGCAAATTATTTTTGTTTTATAAGATTTAATTTTTTTACCTGATTGATTGTAGACTGAACATCTAATACAAGAGAGAGTACTAAACATATCATTTATTGAGAAAAAAAATCTCCTTGTACATCAGCAGTAGGTTCTTGCTGTTCTTTTATACCATTATGTCTTATTTCCAGTAACATTGTACACCAATGGATTTGGTTTAAAAAGCATTTTTTGAAAATAAAAATAATAAATGAGCAGAAAAATGTAATTGGCATAAAATAGGTTGCAGAACCTGTCAGGATAGAAATATTGGAGCTGCTATGTCTGGATTTATTTCTATAGATTCATCTCCAAACATCCCGATTATTTGTTCACTACTTGGTGGGTCATTGAGCTAGAACAAGCCATGTGTATATCAAGTCATGGAAAATTTCATACTGATGATGTTCTGGGTGAATGTGTACAAGAAGGTGGTCATATTTGCTCATTACATGTGAAGAATCTGGTTCCATCTTATAGATTTTTATTTACTTCACTTCATCTCAATGTAGATCTACAATTCTGAACTGACTGTATAAAAGCAACACACTTGCCTGTTACCTTCCCTATATGTTACTTATTGTTCATCAGGGATACCTACTGCATGGAGAAACACCTGAAAATCTGAAATGTAGGAAAAATTCAAACTACAACAGCTTAAAAATGATGGTAATTGTAGGACACCTGAGATTGTGTTATTCACTAAAATATATACTTTGGTTTCACTTTAAACCTGAACAATGACTGCAGAATTGAGGACTTTTACCCCCAGGACAGAACTGAGCATCTCAATGGTGATGGGCTTCTGAATTGATATGTTAAAGAGGAGGCAGAACACCAGGCTGAGGTGTAACTGCCAATACTGTTTCCATCTCAATGGCCATGTTTATGGAAGTTGACCTCCATTGTTGGGACTAGGGGTGTCCAACTGTGGCCCTCAATGAACGCCAAATGTGCATGATTCACTCAGTATAAGAAGGAACATAAATACAACACATACAAAGATTAAAAAATAAAATAGTGTAAAATATAATAAATACATTAAATAAATATTTGTACAGAACAAGCAAACAAAAATAAACTTTCCCAGCACACTTACAGCAAATGAGTAAAAATCAAACCACTCTGTGTAATTATCTGTGTTATAAACAGAGGTTTTAGTTGCACAACATTTAAATATATGTGGAAGCCGCAGTCTGCAGTCAGTCATAGACTGTAGTCTAGGAGATCCTCCATGTTGGAGGCAATAAATAAATTATGGACAGTATGTCTGGAGGAAGCCTGCGTGTCCCGGCTCCAATTCCAGCAAACTAAAGAAAAATGGTAACCACTCCAATTTATAACTAGCTTCTTAAAGAAAGGTGCACATGGAAGGGCTTTGCAAACAACAAACATCATTTCCCAGAGCAGAACTTACCAGCCAGCTAAACAAAAAAATAAAAGTCTAACAATTTGCATTAAAAAACATGAAAGTCGAGCTACATTTTCAAATATGTTGAAAGCAAATGTTCTCCCACCAGGAATACACACTCACCAGACTGAATTGACTACTTTTGGGTTTGGCAAGATGTGTTTGGTCCAGCGATTCCCAATCTCAGTCCTTACATACCCCCAATAGGCCATGTTCTGGTCTCCCTAGGACTATAGAGCTCTCATAAATTCCAGCCATTGACAATTATTTACAGCACCTGTGCAAGGTGAAGGAAATCCTGAAAGCATGACCTGTTGGGGGTACATGAGAACTGAGGTTGGGAACCCCTGGTGTATACTCTGGAAGATCTGTCTATCTTTATAGAAGTAAAAAGGAACTTTCATTAAATTTTGAAAAATTAAACTGATCGGGGTGTTAACCCTTCCCTACAGTAACACGTGATAATGTATGATCTGCAGTGCTGTGTGTTGTTCATTTGGAATGGAACCCCAACACACGACTCCATTATTTTGTATGCCGGGGCTGATGGGTAAATTCTCTTTAAAATAAAATGTGAGGAACAAATAAAATGTGAGGTGTACATACAGTAGAAGCTGATGGGCAAATCTTGTTTATCTTTTTCAAACACGATTATCCTGCATTACTGCGTTTTCCAAAGAGAGTGACTCTCCTATGAAAAAAATAAAACATAAAAAATTCAGATGAATGAATATCCAGCAAACCTTCACCAGAAATGATGTATGAATAGACCAAAATTTGGAAATTATAAAACAAAACCAAACAAGTTCACATATCTGTTTGAAACGCAATTCAGTTTCTTTGATCTATAATGAAGTAATGGTCTACATCAGGGGGATTGAATTAAACTTCAAGGAGGTCCGGTAACTAAAATTTTCTTCCAGCCGAGGTCTGAATATCAAGTTTGCCTACATGGTGACTTTGCTTTGTAATCATGCATACAAACTTACTTTAAATTGTTAATGTAGATTTTTTTTTGGTGTTTCATACGTTTGTATCAAAGATGACTGTTAATAAATCAAATTACAGACTAAAAACTTGGACACTGATAATCTACTTACAGAATAGAAAGAACGTTTACAGAATGTAACTGACCATCCCCCCAGAGACTGACCCATATATACATATGGTAATATGAAGGTTATTGGTATAACATGTGTCTACTATGGGGCCCTGAATTAGGAGGGGGCCCCTATAGGGAGGTTGTGAAGGAAACTAATTTATGAAGTTTCCAGTATAGAAGGTCTGAAGTCGGACCTCAGAATCATCACTAGTCACCCACCCCCTCTGTGCAGTAAGAGGCATTCGCTGATCTGTGTTGGCAGTGTAGATGTGTTGTCCTCTGAATTCTACTACAGACTGACATGGACCCTGAATGTCTAATGGAGTCACCAATCCCAGAGATGATCCTCTGCTAAAACCTTATAGGATGTCCGATATCATGATGGTTATTATTATTACTACTAGTGCTGATATCTCTCCTGCTGCCTGTCCTTGATTTAGGAATACTTTATGTGAGGATCAATGACAGGATTGGCACATTGTACACTGTAAGCTGTACAGAAAGAGTAAATCTGGCCATACAGTGGTAATCATTTGTGTGAATGTTTGTAAAAATGTTGTCAGCACATTTGATAACGCATCAGAGACTTTAATGAAAGTCATTTGATGGAGCTTCCAATTTTTTGTTTGCTTTTAAAATTTCAATTTTGTAATGAATTGAATTTGCCAAAAGAAAATCAAATTCACAGTTAGAATTTGATTCCTTTTGAAAACAAAATTCCATCTAATAGTGAAATCATAGATATGACCACATTCTGTCTTTAAAAAAAAAATTTGATTTTCTAAAAAATAAATTCAACCTGCTTAAGTCATGTGGCTTCATGATTCATAAGCCAGCCATAGGTCACTGCTGAACCGGCCAAGATTTCACCCATCAATGGGCGGGCTGATTGTACCCAGTTGAATTGATGTATGATTTGGGTACAACCAGCCTTTTGGATTTTTACATACAAATATTACCAGCAACTATAGCTGCTAGCAGTAATCACTGTGTTCTCCCGGCAGGGATTGCTCCCTACACCCCCACACAGAGAGAACACAATGGCTCTGTAGGAGGGACTCCCCATCAACACTGACCCATGGTTGCAGGTAAGAAAGTTGCATCATTTTATGGCCTGCCTCAGTTACACCTCTAAAGAAGGGTGGGTGTGACCATCACATTTCAATGTCCATGTTTAGTAAAAAGGACTCACTATTGTGTAGATCAATATATCCAGCTTTAAACCTTCAGGGGAGCAACAAAGAATAGAAACAGAGAAAAGTGATGGCAGATAAAGACTGAGTGGTCCATCGAGTCTGCAGGTTTTTTTAATTTATTTTTTTTTCAGGGGGGTTGTTTTTTGGTTTATGTTTTTTTTGTCTGAGTATAGATCTATGCTTGTCCCAAGCATTTTTGAAGCTATGTACTGTTGACTGGCTCACTACCTCTACTGGAAGTTTATTCCAAGTATCAACTACTCTTTCAGTAAAATAATACTTTTTGAGATTAGTTTTGAACTTTCCTCCAGTTAGTTGGAGGTCATGTCCCCGTGTTGTAGATTTTGGTGTCATGTTTAAAATCCTGCCCTCCTGAAGCTTATTCACCCCTTTGATGTATTTAAAGGTTTCAGTCAAGTCTCCCCTTTCCCTTCTTTCCTCCAGGCTGTACATGTTAAGTTCCTGAAGTTGTTTTTGATATGTTTTATCCCCCAGAACTTTCACCATTTTTGTTGCCTGTCTCTGGATTTGTTCTATCTTATCAATATATTTTTGTATATGAGGCCTCCAGAACTGGACACAGAATTCTAAATGAGGTCTAACTAAAGATCTGTAAAGGAGAATCAGGACCTCCTTCCTCCTGCCGATGACCCCTCTAGTGATATAAAGATCTATATAGAGGAATCAGGACCTCCTTCCTCCTGCTGGTGACCCCTTTAGTGATATAAAGATCTATATAGAGGAATCAGGACCTCCTTCCTCCTGCCGGTGACCCCTCTAGTGATATAAAGATCTATATAGAGGAATCAGGACCTCCTTGCTCCTGCTGGTGACCCCTCTAATGATATAAAGATCTATATAGGGAAATCAGGAACTCCTTTCTCCTTCTGGTGACCCCTCTAGTGATGAATCCTAGAATTTTATTTGATTTCCCTACTGCCTGGTCACACTGCTCATTTTGCAAACATCTGAAATAAGTACCCTCAAATCCTTTTCCTCTGTAGTGCTGGCCAACACTGTACCCCCAATGTTGTACTTTCTCAAGGGATTCTTTTTCCCTAGGTGCATAACTTTACATTTAGAAACACTGAACTGCAATTCCCACTTTTTTTACCAATCTTCCAGCAATGCCAAATCATGTTCCATGTTACAGACACCTCTTGGGATATCAACCCTATTATTATTATACAGTGTTTATAAAGCACCAAAGGGTTTGCTCAGCGCTGTACATTAGCGTGGGGGACAGAACATGAGACAATACAGTACAATACAATACACGAGGGGTTCGAGGGCCCTGCTCTTTCAAGCTTACAATCTACAACCCTATTGCACACCTTTGTGTCATCAGCAAAGAGACATCCCCTACCCAGCAAACCTTTAGTTATATCACTTACATTAGATTAGATTAACTAGAAAAGGACCTAGTATGGAGCCTTGTGATACACCACTAGGGACTGGTCTATTTTCCAAGTGAACCCCATTCACAACCACACTCTGGTATCTATCCTGTAGCCAGCTGCATATCCACTGAACCACCCAATGGCTAAGTCCTAGCTTATACAACTACTCAGTAGGCAATTGGATACACAGCCACTGTGCATCCAAAAAGTTTTATTTTGTCTCCAATTTTGGATAAAGTAGGGAGGGATTAGAACCCCTGTAATGGTTTTATTGCTGTCTGTTTCCTCACTGGAGAGACCAAACCAATTGCCCTGGTGACCATAGACACTGGGACTGAGATAAAAGTGAAAGAAAATCTGAACATTTCCGATGACCTGCCCAAAATTCAAGCAATGGGTGGTCCTGTCTGCACCCTTCCACATGACACCCTTCAATCTAAAAATACTGGATATTCATTCAAAGTTCTTCTTTTTGAACCCTTTAATGTTCACATTGCTCAGCCATCCAACAGCAGCAAACGTTAGTCTAGTTTTTCCATCACATTTACTGTAATTTCTCTAAAAGCTTTAATGTCCCATCCTCCTGTGTCTGGTGCCATGGGCTTATGGATTCATTCATTACTCTTATAATTACAATCCTATCTTCAACTTTACCAGTCTTGTCCATCAATTTCTCCATAATACACAGTTTAGTAACTATACAACAGTACACCACTAAAAAATAAAGTAAAATAGAAAAAAACAGAGGGAACATGATCAACAAAAGTGATGGGATGCAGTATATACAGTAAGCAGACAATGGACAATAGTACAGGTGGACCCCCCAGGAAGACAATAGGAACAGTAAACACTGGCAGTGTTATCCTAATGACTACCACAACCAATTCAACAGACAATATTAGCTGTGCAGGACCTCAAAAGTCAATCTGAACTGATAATAAAGTATTCTAGATGCAACGGATATTAAAAACACAATCCAATGAATATGTATCTGCCAAACAGATCACACATACACAGCTCTATACCATAGAACATTTTTAACCTCACACAGAAAGACCAAAACTCATATTTATTTCAAATAATTGGAAGTAACGTCTATGAATTTCCATTTTTTCAGCAATGAGAATGTTTAAAACATTTAAATTCCCCTCAAACTACTGCTGTAACTCTCACTTCCCTGCAAAATACAATGTGTCCATTAACATAAATAATAACAAAGAAAACACTGTTAGGGATATTATGTAAAAACCAAAACAAGTCAAGCTTTATTGCCTTATAAAATAAAAAAATCTTAAGAGTTAATAAAAATAAGTAAACACTTTTACAAAAACAAAACAGCTTTCCGTGCCTTCTTAATAAAAATATGTCACCAACAAAAACACAAATCCAAGAAACTGAGGTAAGTTGAGCAAAATAGAAATAAATCAAATTAAACCAAAAATTTCCCACTTATGATATCCTCCCATTATATCGATCTGTTTTTAATGGACTATCCAATATAATTTTGGGATATCTAAATATTTTTAAAAATTCTGTGGTGTATCCATATTTTGTGAGTTTTCCCTCCTTGATTTGGAGTTCTTCCAATACCAGCTAATAAAACAAAAGATACCTAGTTTATCTGTGCTACATGGAAATCCCTCACTTGAGTGTTCTGACAAATGGTCACAAATTAAGTTACCCAAAATTTAAATGCTTTACTAAATTATATCACTAGAGATAACAGATCTCAGAGAACGTCCATAGTTATAGCAACCTTCCAGCACATCTTTTTTGGAGTCAAAATTACAGGGTCTCCAAAGGACAAGTTAGGCATTCCTGAAAGGCTGGACACCCTTACTGCATATCTAACCAAGAGGATCCTTTGAAATGGGTATCTGGAAAACAAAGAGATCTGGACCTAGCATACAGTATCTCCTGTAATTAATAGAATATCCCTCCTGGGCAGCTTACATACAATTAAACAATTCCCATCTATCTTCAGAACCTGGACAGATAAGACAACGTATTACACAACCACATCCATCAAACTCTAAATAAAATATATTTCCTATTATAAGATTATTTATATCTGTCAATGGAGATCTCACATACATTTATATTGTAACTCATGTGAACCATTATGTTTAATTCAACAGGAGTACAACATTTTACATAAAAATCTCACAGGTCTAATGCTATGAGCTCTTGCTGAGAACATAAAGATCACATTGACTGGGAAAGTTCCTGAAAATTTTTTTTTTAAGGTTTCTGAAAAGAGATTGTGGTCCATTCTGAGACTTCATAATTTTAGAGAGAATGTTCTAGAGAAGTGCCACTAATATCTTATGATGGCCTTTAGCATGGCGTCTGCTATCTTGTACTGGGTACAAAAAGTGAAGCAACAATTTTCCATGTTTTATATGATGGTTTTATATGATGGAAGTATCTGCCAGAAATATTGGTGGTCTCCAGGCTACCTCTGGCAGCAGATACACCTTTCCATCAATGCTGGCCAATGTTTATTACATTCCTTACTGAAGGACGTTTGAGCAAAAAATCAGTCTTTTGACCACTAGTTACTAAGAGGGCCCCCACACACAACTGAACTGGTAACTATTGGATATATCCTGGCACTTATTTATGTATAGCTATATGTCTTGGCTTTTAGATAAGTTTTTTTTATACTTGGTCCAGTTATAACCTTGCTTGATAATTTTCTTGTATATATATAGATTGCTGGCTTTCCGTATTTTAGCTCTGCTCCATAAATTTCTGTTGTTTTGTTTGAACTCTCACTTTAGAATGCAAACTTTATTCCCGAGTCACATACATACAGATGTGGAGGTCTATTGAGCATTTCATATTTATAGCTACATAACTGAGGGTATCCGTATTCGCATTGGACCCATTTCTATGGTTTCTCATAAAAAATGTATTTACTGCCTAAAAATGTACCATGTTTGATTTTTTTTTTTGCTCTCTAGGACATTATGGCCTCCATTACTCATGATGTGGAATGTCTTCTGTATAGATTGGTCTCCTTCCATTCACAAGGACTAGAAAAGGTAGACATTCAGGAGCGCTTCTTCATTCTGCGGGAACTTGGAAAAAGTGGATTTGGGAAAGTATTCTTGGCAAACGACAGGAAAACAGGTCAGTGAACAAATCGAATCACCATTGCAATGTCCTCTACAAATATTTATGTATATGTACTGTATGTAAATTAAATCTGCAAGGCAGACTTTTCCAAGAGGTCACTAATTGTAGACTTACTCTAAATTAAAAGGAGCAGTAAAGTAGAATCCTGTGCAACACTCTATATGTAGAATAGCAGGAATATGGAGTGAACCTATATGGCCCAATGATAGAATGTATTACATCTCTATGAAAGGACTACATCTGGGGGCAACAGATCATATTAGAATGATTTTCAAGTGAAACATACAGAAATTACCAGCTTAACATTTCCAATTCTTGATCTAAGGTGGAAAAATGACAATGAAAGTTATGGAGAAAAACAGAACCACTCAGCGATCTTTCCTCCAGAAGTTCAGTATTTCGTCCTTACTTTCAGTTCATCCCAACATCATCAGATGCTGTGGAAATGCCTTCACCACCACCAACCACTTTGTATTTTCCCAAGAACTGGCACCTCTTGGTGATCTGCTCTCCATGATTATAATACATGTAGGTACATTAAGATTTAAGTATTAAGAATTGTTTATTCTTTGGTTTGAATAGAGTTAAGAAGAGTTACAACTCCTGTCAAACTATTTGATGCTGTCTGTATCCTTTTGAAAAGATTTCCTTTCACTTCCTCTCCTAGAGATGCAACAGGAAGTGAATGAGAGGAAACTCCTTTAGTTGACATTAGTAGAGGTGATCATGTTGAAAGATTTGCCTTTTGTTCTGACTACTCGTACGTGTTCTGAGCACATACAGACATACTCATGCCAAAATAATCCATCCCTAGTCTAAAACTAAAATAGTTATAGATATACATATAATTCATTTGTTTCTAGATGAGTATTCTGAATTTCTTTTTTTTTTAGGTGGGAATTCCAGAATACGCAGTGAAGAGGTGTGCTGTGCAGTTGACAAGTGCTCTTGAATTTATTGCAGAGAAATGACTGGTGCACATGGATGTAAAGCCAGACAATGTTTTAGTGTTTGACCGGGGCTGCCATTCCATCAAGCTCACAGACTTTGGCCTTGCTAAGGTCAAAGGCACAGTGATTAGAGGTAAGTGTGGCACCGTGTCTTACATGGCTCCAGAAATGTGCAAAATTGACACTTCAGATGGCCTGGTTGTGGATGGCAGCCTTGATGTGTGGGCGTTTGAAGTAATCATCTATTGTTTACTTACAGGAGAGCTTCCATGGGAGGATGCCATTCTAGACAATGAAAAATGTAAAGATTTTATTGCTTGGCAAAGCAATGTCCAGATTGATAATCCTCTTGAAGCATTGACCAAGGTTGCCTCTGGGATACGAAGGATGTTTAGTGATCTTTTGGCCATTGACTATACCAAAAGGAGTCAGACTACGGAAGTGCTGAAATGTACAAGGGAAAGTTGCATAGCAGAAAGCCCAGATTCATCCAAAAGGTGAGAGCATGAGGGTACCCTAGAAAACTATTCTTCTGTGGAATCTGAAGAACCCTTGTGTGAGGCCTCCAACCTGAACACCTCACAGAGCAGCAAATCCATTGTGTCAAGTTTCAGCTCCACATCTAACCGGTTGATCATAGACACTTCTGCATCCCAGTCAGAGATTACTCCAGAGCTACCTAAGGATGACATGGCAGAGTCACTAATCATATTTGATGATTAATTCTCTTTACATGTTGGTGCAGAGGTTGATATTGGGTAAAGAAGATTGGTGCGTGATGGCATCTCTGAAAGAACATCATATATGGTCAACATTCTCAGATATGTGGCTTTCTTAAAAAAAAAAAAGCATCATAAGATCCTATATGTATTTTGTAGTAGTCAGCTCCACAATTCTAACTTTAGGGGCATGTCACACTGCCAGTTCTGCGCTAAGTGTGTAGGCATTACTCTCCTACTGTCCCACCATCACTATTTTGTTTTTTTTACTAAAGGCATGGCATCCATGTCCAGAGCATAGCTCTCAGCTCTCCACATTTAGAGAGACTGCCCCTTCTTTGGAACTAAACCCTTTGTCCTTCTGTTCCTTACCTTGAATCTTGTAACACACTAAACCTTTCATCCAACCTCTAAATTATTGCAGGTGTGGCGGGGGGTGTTCTATGCCTACATACTTTGTGCTATGTGTCCCCCTTTCTTCTCAGAAAGTTGGGGGTTTTACAGATGATGGAACTCTTGTTAGCAATTCTCAGACTGGTGGGGTTAAGTCTTGTAGTTACAAGTATTAAGGTAAAATCAGAATATAAGAGTCTGATATAAATGGCCTTCTAGTGAACAATGATAATAGTAGGACTCTTGTTTTTTACACTCTTAGCATTTCTCTATTAAATATTTTAATTGGTTGACAGATCCATTGTGCTATGACATTGCCAAGTCCAATTGATATATGTTTAGTGCAGTGACTTGCAGTAAAGTGTAGGAAACTGAGTTTGATTTTTTTAACCAACCTATAGAAGTGAACCGATTGAAGGTTGTGTCCTTCTTGGTATGTGCAGGTCTCTATCCCTTTATATATTTCTTTAATGACTAGGATTGTCTATTTTAGGGCTATTTTCTGAATTACAAAAAAACACCTATAAAGCCCGTGTCTGTGATCTTATAATTTATTAGCATTTTATATATCATTATAAAATTATTTACTGCAGGATATTCAGTTATTCTACAGAGAAGTTGTCCTGCTGAACTGACCACATGCAGTTTGTCATTATGAATTTAATTTTCATTTTTGCATTTCACAGATAATTTCTATATTTTTTCCAACAATATTTCTTTAATTTTTTTTAGATGACAAGTCTGGACTATCCCCAATGGATGAACAAGACCCCTGCCTGGTACATGGTGGATGTAACTTGTACATATATGAGTAGTTACTCCTTATATGCATTGGGTGGTGCTCTTGATTGTTCTCTGTACGGAAACATGCATGTTGATCCTGCCAGAAGTCCAGTGAGCTCTTAAATTCCTGTATGCGCTAACACGTTTTCTGCTGCACTGAAATTCCAAGCAATGCTGTCAGTCAGGTTTAGAAAGGCATGCCTTGCTCTGTAATGTGGAGGATATATATTGGTTAGTCAACCACTTTGCATATATCTTGCATGAATTGGGTTCATCATCTCTTTCTCTTTCTTCCTCAGCAAACCCACCAGAATTGTGTAGGACATTCAGTCACTGCTGGCCTTCCATTCTGAAGATGTACCTAAGTATCTCAGATGTTGTTCTCTCTCCCACTCCACTATTTCTCTCTCTACCATTTTTCCTCTCCCCTTTTCTCCTCCCCTTTCCTCCCATCTTCTCTCCTCTCCCTCATCTACCTCCTCCCCCCCCCAATTTCCTGCTCTATCGGTTCCTTTTGCTCTATTTTTTTCTCTTTCCCTCTATTTACCCCTTTACTCTCTCACTTCCATCCCCTCCTATCCATCTCCCTTCCCCTCTCCTCTCTCTTTCTTCACTTCTCATTATTTTCTTCATTTTCCTCTCTCTTTCTTCCCTTCTCCTTCTCTCTCCCTCTCCAATATTTCTCTTCCCTTTCCCTTCTCTGTCTCTTATATTTCCCTTGTCCTGCCCTTCCCTGTCTGTTTCTTTTTCTCTTTTCCCCTTCACCTCTCTCTGTTCCTCTCCTCTACCCTCTCTTTCTCTCTCTTCCCCTCCTCTCTGTCAATCCTCCTGTCCCCTTTCCCCTCTCTCATTCTGTCTCCTCCCCTCTCCTTTTCTCTTTCTTTCTTTCCCTCTCCTCCTTCCATCCCTGTCTCTCAATTTAGGTCAATTCAAATACATTTTATTATCAGGGGCATATACATTTTAGAATTGCCAAAACATTTGAGGATTTTGCATGGGATAGGTGGGAAGAAGGGAGGGGCAATGTTGGGGGGGAGAGTAATATAAACTGGATGGGGGGGAGCATATGTAGAGGATTTATAAGTTCACAGTTTTTCATGTCCCTCTTATTCTGTGACATGCTGTAACAAAAGGGGAGCTATTTTCCACGTTGGTTCCTCTTCTCCCAGGAGAATGTGGAGTTTTCTCTTTTTTTCTGTTGAAGTGAAGTCCGGGATGAGAGTGAAGGGTCTCTGAAAGTGAGTGTCCCTCACTGATGAGTGTAGCAATTGTGCACACAGAGATGGATGTGGTCATCCATCTTGCTAAGGATCCTCCATCTTGTATCTCTCCCCCTGCAATCCCCCCTCCCTCTCTGTTGAGTGACACGTGGTCTCTGTGTGTTGGGTTCAAAAGTGCACAGGCAATCAGGCCCAGCGGGACAGTTTCATGGTTATAAATCCCACCGCTGCCACCAATATGTGACGATCGTGGTGTCAGACCCCCAGCCCTTCTCACCAACTCGTGACCGAAGGACTAGCCAATCTAAAACCACGCTGTCACGTACGTAACAATACCACGCTCAGCTGAACCCTGCACAAAGATTTTCCAGCTAATGGACCACAATCTGTGTACCGCAGCCTGAGAACGACTGTTACTGGGTCGGGTAGATTGTGGTCCATTAGCAGGAAAATCTTTGTGCAGGGTGCAGCTGAGCATGGTATTGTTACGTACGTGACAGCGTGGTTTTAGATTGGCTAGTCCTTCGGTCATGAGTTGGTGAGAAGGGCTGGGGATCTGATGCCGTGATCGTCACATATTGGCTGGCAGCGTACGTGGGATAGTTTGCATTAGAGCCTCAGTGCATTGTTAGGACTTATCTCTGCACAGAAGGATTGTAACCTTTGTGGAAACAGTCCTTAGAGGCAAGCGGTGCATATTATATATATATATATATATATATATATAGAGAGAGAGAGAGAGAGAGAGAGAGAGAGAGAGAGAGAGAGAGAGATCCTTTTTCTGCTTTCTATTCTACCTTTGCTTGCAATTATGCCTGGTGACGCAGAACACAAGAAAATGAGCAAATGTGATTTGAGTACTGAATGTACCTCACGAGGAATTGACGTTGGTCGCAAAACTCGTGAAGATTTGATTCGTGACCTACGGGAACATGATATCCAAGCAAACCATAACTTGGGGGAACTTGAAGATGAAGGGGTTCCTGCCACCTCCGATCCCAGTGGCTCAGAGATGGCTTAGCAGGATGGGCATACAGAGACGGACACTGGAGTACCGCCGCATGTTTCCTCCACACCACAGCATGAGCGGGTCAACACCGGAGTGCCTGTAACCAGCAGAGACTCTCCTCAGATGTAGGAAGCCATGGAATGCATCAAGGAGGTGGATCCTATGGCATACCTGCGTTTCCTTGAATGCAAGGCTGACAGAGAGGCTGCGGAATGCCAGGCAGAGGCTGACAGAGAGGCTGCGGAATGCCAGGCTGAGAGAGAGGCGGTGCAGAGGGAAGCTGATTGTCGGCACGAACTGGAGATGGCAAGGCTCCAGCTGCAGCGACAGGTTCAGAACCTCTGGGCCCTAGAGCACAGGGACACCTCTCTGGCTGTGAGCACAGCAGCCAAGTTTCCAGTGATGGAAAAAGATAGTGACATTGACACGTATTTACTGTCATTTGAAAAAATGTGCCGTCAGTACCATCTGCCCCAAGCACAATGGGCTCGGTACCTGACACCAGGGCTATGAGGCAAGGCCCTGGATGCATTTATCAAATTGCCAGAGGGGTAGGATGACAATTATGAAGCTCTAAAAGAAGCCATCGTCCGGAAGTACCAGCTGACCCCAGAAGTGTACCGCAAGCGGTTTAGGTCCTTACAAAAGGGACCTGGGGACTCTTCCACGGATGTGGTAAGTCGCTTATGCACCACATTCCGGCAGTGGACCAAAGGACTGAAAGCTGACTCCTACGAGTCTCTGGAGGATCTCATGATATGAGATCAGCTACTGCATCTCTGCCCAGCAGACGTCAGACGGTTTGTACTGGAGAGAGAACCCGCATCTGCCAAAGCGGCAGCAGATCTGGCAGATACCTACATCCACACACAGGTGTCTGACCATCGCAAGGCTCCACCGAATGGCTGCAAAGGAGGGAAACTACCCATAGCAACCCCTACTACTCCAGTGAGTCAAGCTTCCCCTCACCCAACACCTGCAGTACTTGGTGCCAAACCATCCCTGCCTGACAACCGCAGATGTTACACCTGTGGGAAATCCGGACATCTCAGGACGCAGTGTCCTGAGCAGAAGCAGATGAAATCACCTGGCCAGCTTGCCAGCAACTCTTCTTCGGTGCTGTTTGTCCGCAGGAAGATGTAGGTAACCCCCGTCAACTTGCAGCCAGTCACTGTGGGCAACCGGTCTGTAACTGGTTTCCATGATACTGAAGCAGAAGTCACCTTGATCCAACCAGAGGTGATTGAGCAAAGGAACCTCATCCTAGGAAAGTTCCTTACCCTCACTGGCGTGGGGGGAACCTGTTCACGCATACCCTGTGCAAAGGTATTCATTGATTGGGGTGCGGGAAGGGGGATGAGGGAGGTGGGGGTCTGGGATGAAATTCCCACACATGTTTTTGTTGGGTGCCGATTTGGGTACTCTTGTGTCCTATTATGCCCCTGCCAAGAATATCCTGAAGGCCCCCCTGAAACTCTCTGGATATGCCAAGGTACTGTGTGCAGATGTTGGGGTAATGTCTGGACAACCTGTGGATGGACAGAGGGAGGGGCTGGGAATAACTGGGGTTACAGGATTTTCCATTAGCTGGAGAAGGAGAGGAAATCCCCTTGCATGGGGAGGTAATGAACTCGTGTGTCATTGATATTACAAATGTAACTGTTGATAATGATGATGATGATGTTGATACTGATAATGTTGATGATAATGATGATGCATTTTCATTGTTGGGGGTCACCCTCAGTGCTGTGAAGTGGGCAGAGGTACAATCTCTGGGTTCTCAGCAAAGGTATGGTCTGGATAGGCCTTTTCCTTGCTCCGGCTCAAAGGATTCTACCTTGATAACCCCCCAGCAGTTGTCTTTGTCTGGTACTGGACAGCTGGTTGGTACTTGTAGCCCCACGGCCAAGGCAGCACTGGGGAATGACCAAAATGTTGCATTCATCAGCAGGCTAGCTGTGAGCTTCCCTGCTGAGAAAGATAAACAATGGCTTGACAGGGACAGTGAAATGAATGGTCTACCAGCAGGGGACTAGGAGACTGAAAGAGTGTCACCTGATCTAGCCTGCCAAAGTGTGTGGGAAAATCTGAAGCTAGGGAGGAAGTCACCTCCAACTGTTACTGGCTTAGATTCACTCCCCAAATACCAGGCAGACCCATGTATGTCATAGGCAGTGACAGCACACCAGGATTGAAAGTGCGAGGGGCCCTATTGGAGTCGATAGCCGGCCCTCAGAGAGGGAGCTGTGGTCTTCAGCTCCAATCACCTTTCCTTTCCATTCAGGTAAAGAAGCTGCTGGCAAGGCCTATGGTAGATGGTGTCTGGGTTCAGGGAAACCCTGGAAGAGCTCACCGTGATTTTCATGAGTTGGACGGCAGGGGGTATCCTTCACTTATGCCTTCGGCCCACCTCATCTCACAGGAGGTGCAGACTGAATGGGCCAAAGAGACAGAGGGAATATCGCAGTCAGGGATCCAAAGGTCCCGCAGGGTCTGGGCATCACCGGTAGTCTCGGTCCCCAAACCGGATCAGATGACCAGGCTTTGTGAGGACCTTGGAAAACTGAGCGCCAACCCTGTGGTTGTGGCCTACCCAATGCCCAGGAGCCACAAGGTAATGAAGCATCCGGCAGGTGCCCGCTGTCTAACCAACCTTCACCACCCCATGTGGCTTGCCTGAATTCGTGGGAAAGCTAGTTGGGGTTGAGAACGCACCAACCACCTCCCCAGGGGTCAGGAATGACCTACAATGTGGAGTGGAACTGTGTGCAGTTGCCCACTTTAGGGGCCTTGCGGTGTTCGGCCCTGCCTGGGCAGAGCAACTTGGACCCCTGTCACTAGTCAGAAACAAACTGCCCGTGCCTAGTCTGACAGTCGAGAATGGTAACTGTCAGAGGGGCATGTCGGTGGTTCAGCACTGGGAACCACCGGTAGGAATAGACCCTCAGAGGTCTTGAAATGGGGAGACCAAGGCAGTTATGGCCTGGCCTACTCCCCAGGCCAAAAAGCAGGTTACGTCAGTCTTGGGTACAGCTGGCTACGGTAAGATGCCTGGGTGCAACTATCATGGCTCAGCTGAACATGTGACTGACCTAGCAGACAGGAAATTGATGGAAATGGTGTCCTGGATGCTAGCAGGTAAAGAGGACTGTTCATCCTGGATGAAGGTACCCGTAGACACATCTGAAAGGCGAGTTCCAGAATTTGCCTGTCCGGTTCCGGTGCACACAGGCACCACTACCTTCAAGTCAGATGTAGCCCTGGGCCTGAGGAAGGAGATTGGAGAGGGAAATTTCACTCTCTACCTCGACAAGAAGCTACATCTCAATATGTTAGCATATGACACCTCTGAACAGAAGTGTTTTGTGAACAGGTGGGCACCATGGCAGTTGCCATGATATCTGGGTAGTCACAGCCGACTGGTTCTCACCCCTGACAACTCACTTGGTTGGCACACCAGTGTTGCTGGGGAGAACAGCACCCTTCTCAGAAGGAACCTGGTTCTCCCACAGTGCAGTTGTACCTGGTCACCCCAAGGTGAACCTCTGGGCAAAATGTGTCTATGCCCTGATCAGCCGAACCAGCAGCAGAATTTGGTTGCGTCAGGAGGTAAATTGCAGTTCCCTCCCATGCAATCACATGAGGGGGGAGGTGTAGCAATTGTGCACAGAGAGATGGACGCGGTCATCCATTTTTCTAAGGATCCTCCATCTTGTATCTCTCCCCCTGCAATCCCCCCTCCCTCTCTGTTGAGTGACACATGGTCTCTTTGTGCTGGGTTCAAAAGTGCACAGGCAATCCGGCCCAGCGGGACAGCTTCATGGTTATAAATCCCACTGCTGCCACCAATATGTGACGATCATGGTGTCAGACCCCCAGCCCTTCTCACCAACTCGTGACCGAAGGACTAGCCAATCTAAAACCACACTGTCACGTGCGTAACAATACCACGCTCAGCTGCACCCTGCACAAAGATTTCCCAGCTAATAGACCACAATCTATGTACCGCAGCCTGAGAGCGATTGTTACTGGCAAGGTTTAATTGCGTAATTAACCTGACCCAGTAACAATCGCTCTCAGGCTGTGGTACATAGATTGTAGTGCATTAGCTGGAAAATCTTTGCGCAGGGTGCAGTTGAGCGTGGTATCGTTACGCACGTGACAGCACAGTTTTAGATTGGCTAGTCCTTCGGTCATGAGTTGGTGAGAAGGGCTGGGAGTCTGACGCTGCGATCGTCACAGTGAGTACTTGGGGCACTGTAGCAGGAAGTGGTCCTTGTCCTCCAGGACCCCCTAGTCATATTGCTGGCACAGTCTGCTCTCCCTGGGATTGTAGGTTTGTCTGTGCCATCCTGATTCAATTTCCAGGCTGTGGGAGCTCAGTCTGTACAGGCTCAGGGTCTGTCTGTCTGTCTTTGGGTCGGGTAGAATGTCCAAGTATGGGGCCAGTTTGTCTCTCTCTATTTAATGATAAGTAGTTAATTTCTTGGAGTTTGTTGTTTCATTTCCAAATCTATGACATATTTCCCTTTGAAATAATGTATTATGCCTTTTTTGGAATTTGTCAGCCTGCAATGTTTGTGATGGACAAGGTGTGATGCAGGCTACATTTTTGGACTGGTCCCTGGTTGGTGAGTAGGGCTTAATAATGATATGAGTTGGGACTGTAGTTTTGTAGGTGGTCCCAGTATAATAGTGTCCTCTTCTGTTCTCTTTTATTATATTTTTTTCATTACAAAAAAAGTGTTAAATACACATAAATCTGGAAACAAAAAACAAAATCCAAAATGCTAACAAACCTCTCCCATGTATCCCAATTACCTCATATCATATTTTTCCCTGCCCCCCTCATTCCATCTATCCATATACCATCTAGCCATACATTTATAGTTCATTTCCACCGTGCTCATGTTTGTTACCTCGTTGAGACAAAATGCCCCAATTGGTAATATCTCAGTTCATCTAAGACAAAATCAAATCCCTTTTATTCTTTAATTATTGTAAAGCTCACAACTTCCCTTTGTCTATTATATCTCCCAAATGTGCATTTCTATCTTTAAATCATTTTCCCGAAATGTTTCCCCTCCCCGGGGGAAAAAATTTGGTGTCCATCATCGGCAACAGTAATGAATTATATTTCCATCCCATAAACTTGTGTAAACCATCCCAGACTCTCAATACTTCCCGTCTCAATGTGCTACTATTTTCATCCAATGCCCGAAACTCTCGTGGGATCCATATGATCCTCTCCAACTGTGATTTGCTTAATATGCCTTCCATTTTATCCCACCTTCTTTCTTGTGAATTATGTGTCCAATCCAACGCCCGTGATAATTACACCGACAAATAATACTCTCATATCTGGCAAATGTAGTCCTCCATTCTCTTTCTGATAGCATATGGTTTCATACTTAATTCTTGGGTTTCTTGTTAGCCCATATAAACCTCGATATCAATTTTTTATTATCCTAAAAAATGATCCGAGTAAGTTTATAGGGAGCATCTGAAACTTATACAGGATTTCTGGGACTATTACCATCTTAACCAGATCTATCCACCCAATCCATGAAGCCCACCCTCCTGAGAGTCTTCTCAGATCTTCTTTAATTTCATTTATTAGTGGGATATAATTAACCTGGTATAGGTCCTTTGTGCAGGGGTTAATTGTATTCCTAAATAATTTAAATCTCTTTCCCTCCATGCAAATGGAAATTTTTCTTCTAAGTTCTTCCTTTCTGCCTTCGACGTGTTAATATTCAAAATCTCAGATTTTGTAGGGTTTATTTTTAAATGAGATAACTCTCCATACTGTTTCCACACTGTTAAGTGCCATTAAGTTAGGTAGTGCCACCCTAGGGTTCACTATATAAACAGCATGCCGTCTGCATATGCAGCTACCTTATGTTCCACCTCTCCTATCTTAATCCCTTAATTCCTGTAATATCTATATTCTTTATTATCACTGCCAGAAGAGGTTCCAGGGATAATACAAACAATAATGGGGATAGTGGGCATCCCTGTCTAGTTCCATTTTGCATTTCAAAAGTCCCAGACAGGGTCCCGTCAACCTTCACTGCTGCTGAAGGGCTATTATAAAGCCCTTTTATCCAGTTCATCATTTTTCCCCTATTCCCAGCACCTCCAATGTATTTACATAAACCCCCAGTCTACCCTATCAAAGGCTTTTTATGCGTCTATTGACAGATTTATTGTCGACTGTCTACCTCTCTTTGCTTTTTGTAGAAGAATAATGTCCACAAAACCGTTATCTCTTCCTTCCCTACCTGGGACAAAACCGACCTGGTCTAAATGTACCCATTCCGGCATCAGTTCCTTCAACCTGGTAGCTAATACTTTTGCGAACAATTTGGCATCAGTATTTAGTAATGATATGGATCTATAGCTATTACATTGTGAGCTATCTTTCCCTTCCTTGAGAATGATTGTTATATGTGTGTGCAATGATTCTCCTCTCATTCTCCTTCTCCCAACGCATTCATATATCTACAAAGTTTAGGGACCAATAAAACTTTACAATTTTATAGTATCCCATCGTATAACCATCAGGGCCCGGGCTCTTCCCCCCCCCCGCCGTGTTCATCACAGCCGCCCTAATTTTATCTTGGGAGATAGCTCGTTCTAGGGATATTAACCAGTTGCTGACAAACCACAGTACATATACAGTGGCAGGGCGGCACCACTGTGAAAAATCACATATATATACACGTAATTTTGCCTTTCGGGTAGGGGGCACGCACGACTACCCTACCCATGCCGCTGATCGTGACCGCAGGTGCCAATCACCGGATCCTGGTCGGTGATTACCCGTCAGAGCCTGGACATCACTGGCAATCACTGACAGGAAGCACGGCTGCAGTGTTTACACTGCAGCTCTCCTCCCTGTCAGTTTGAGCACACTGTTCCAGATCACTGAACACAGCTTTCCAGATCAGTGTATTACTGTGAAGTATACATCCCCCGCCCCCTAGTAAAACACTCCCCTCACATAGTTAACCCTTTGATTGCCTCCAAATGTTAACCCCTTCCTCCCCAGTGCCATTAGTACAGTGTCAGTGGGTTGTTTTTGCACTGATCACTGTATTGGTGTCACTGGAGATGTCAGTATTAGTATACAAAATCGCCACCACTGTTAGTATACAAAAAAAGTCCAGTATATATACCGCCATTTGTAAACGTTATAACTTTCATGTAAACCAATTCATTTACACTTATTGGGATTTTATGTAGCAAAGACATGGAGCAGAATATAGGATGAAATTAAATTTTTTAATTTTTTTACTGGACATGTTTTATAGCAAAAAGTCCAAAATATTGTTTTTTGCTCAAAATTGTTGGTCTTTTTTTTTTTGCTATATAGCGCAAAAAAATAAGACACACAGGCGATCAAATACCACCGAGAGAATGATCAATTCTTGGAGAAAAAAAGGATGCATTTTGGTGCAGCATTGCATGACCGCGCAATTGTCAGTTAAAGTAATGCAGCACCGTAACACAAACCACTTCTGTAACCGCTTCCTGACCACCAGAAATACTGCTACATGACGGCACGGATGCGCAAAATCATGTGTGTGTGTGTATATATAAATATATGTGTGTGATTCCTGCTCCTGTGGTTTTCACGCCCCTCCCAGATAGCGTCAGATTGCCCCTCAGTACACCAGTGATCACATTTAACCCTTTGATTGCCAGGAACACGGTCATGCACAATAAACCTTCATTGCTAGTTTAGTGTCTGAATGGATCAATATCTTTGATCAGATCAGCATTATACTAATGTTCATATTAGCATAGTGTCCCCAAAAATGCAGCATTAGCGGGATCAGCCCCGGCACCTACATTTAGCCCCTCCCCTTCTCCCCCAGCAAGTGCAGTGTAAGTAGGTCACTGTCACTTGGTACATTGCACACAAAACCGCAGTGTTGGCAGAATCAGGCCAATCAGGTCCGCGTGATCCCGGGCTGAGTGGAGAAACCTTTGCCATGTATGTGTTCTAGTCATCCAGACTGGTGGAGATCCCGAGGAGCCTAAAGACCCTCTGATTGGGCTCAGGCCTGAGACTCGGACTTCAGTCTGCTAATGAGGTCAGGTGTGACAGCGGCTGCATGGGCCATCTTTACCCCACTAGGCTCACACCTGTGCCGTTTGTGTTTCATCCATTTCTCTGGTGCTTTTTGTGGTGTATTTGGCATTCTTGGATATGTGTTTTTGACTCATTTTTGTAGCATTTTGCATCTTTTTTTCTTTTTTATCTTGTTGCTAGGCAGATTAAAACACAAAACACGTCAAAAACACACTCCATGCTTCTCTGCAGCATTTCCATTGAAGTCTATAGAACCAAAAACACAACTTTTTGCATTTAAAAAAACTCCCTGAGCCTTTCCAAAACCGCAGCGAGTGAAAACGCAGAGATGTGAACTTGTCCCATAGGAGACCATGAATGGACTGGACTGCGTTTCTGCAAAACACAATGGAAATCGCACAGCTGTGAACTTAGACCCCGGGCACATTGGCTGCGATTTGGCATGCAGTTTGCATTGTCCTATTGTCCGCGATTTCAGTGGTCATATCAGCACGGTTCCAACTTGGTCAGAGACACACCGATCTCTAAAGTAGTACATGCGCTAGTGTTTGTGCGATTTGCATAGATATCTGTGTCAATGAAATCAGCGGGTCCCCTGACTTTGAAATCGTGCAACTTCACTGTAATGCGGACCATAGATGGGTCGAAAATCGGCTGATTTTTCTGATCGACCAATTTTCACGGCAATGATGGGCAAATCGGCCGATCTTTTTACCGATAAAAAAATCTGCGCATGAGCAGTGACCTGCAAGAGGAAGAAAAAAGAAGAAAAAAAGAAGAAGAGGATGAAGAAAAGGAAGAAGAAGAGGATGATGAGGAAGAAGAAGAGGAAGAAGAAGAAGAGGAAGAAGAAGAAGAGGAAGAAGAAGAAGAGGAAGAAGAAGAAGAGGAAGAGGAAGAAGAAGAAGAGGAAGAAGAAGAGGATGAAGAAAAGGAAGAAGAAGAGGAAGAGGATGAAGAAGAAGAAGAAGAGGATGAAAAAGAGGAATAGGAAGAAAAAGAGGATGAAGAAGAAGTGGATGAAGAAGAGAATAAAGAGGATGTAGAAGCAGAAGAAGAGGATGAAGAAGAAGAAGAAGAAGAAGAAGAGGATGAAGAAGCAGAAGAAGAGGATGAAGAAAAAGAAGAAAAAGAAGAGGATGAAGAAGAAAAAGAAGAGGATGAAGAAGAGGAAGAAGAGGATGAAGAAGAGGAAGAAGAGGATGAAGAGGAAGAGGATGAAGAAGAAGAGGATGAAGAAGAAGAGGATGAAGAAGAAGAGGAGGAAGAAGAAGAGGAGGATGAAGAAGAAGAAGAGGAGGATGAAGAAGAAGAGGAGGAGGATGAAGAAGAAGAAGAGGATGATGAAGAAGAAGAAGAAGAAGAAGAGGATGATGAAGAAGAAGAAGAAGAAGAAGAAGAGGATGATGAAGAAGAAGAAGAGGATGATGAAGAAGAAGAAGAGGATGAAGAAGAAGAAGAAGAGGATGAAGAAGAAGAAGAAGAGGATGAGGATGAAGAAGAGGATGAGGATGATGAAGAAGAAGAGGATGAGGATGAAGAAGAAGAGGATGAGGATGAAGAAGAAGAAGAGGATGAGGATGAAGAAGAAGAGGATGAGGATGAAGAAGAAGAAGAAGAGGATGAAGAAGCAGAAGAAGAAGATGCAGAAGAATAAGGGAATGAAGAAGAGGATTTCCAGTCTGTCAAAAAGTGTCCCTGCAGAGAGCTCCGCTAATTCTTTGTCATTTCCTTGACATTTATAGCGGTTGCAACAATGTATCTATTTGTTTCAGAATAAAAACACCTGTATCCGTAATGGATACAAATACATTGTTGCAACCGCTATAAATGTCAAGGAACTGTCAAAAACATAGCGGAGCTCTATGCAGGGACACTTTTTGCCAAAGAGGAAGGAGAAGAGGATGAAGAAGAAGAGGATGAAGAAGAAGAGGAGGAAGAAGAAGAGGATGAAGAAGAAGAGGAGGAAGAAGAAGAGGATGAAGAAGAAGAGGAGGAAGAAGAAGAAGATGAAGAAGAAGAGGAGGAAGAAGAAGAGGATGAAGAAGAAGAGGAGGAAGAAGAAGAGGAGGATGAAGAAGAGGAGGATGAAGAAGAAGAAGAGGAGGAGGATGAAGAAGAAGAAGAAGAGGAGGAGGATGAAGAAGAAGAGGAGGAGGATGAAGAAGAAGAAGAAGAGGAGGAGGATGAAGAAGAAGAGGAGGAGGATGAAGAAGAAGAAGAGGAGGAGGATGAAGAAGAAGAAGAGGAGGATGAAGAAGAGGAGGATGATGAAGAAGAAGAAGAAGAAGAAGAGGATGATGAAGAAGAAGAAGAAGAAGAAGAGGATGAGGAAGAAGAAGAAGAAGAAGAGAATGAGGATGAAGAAGAAGAGGATGAGGATGAAGAAGAAGAAGAAGAGGATGAAGAAGAAGAAGAAGATGCAGAAGAAGAAGAGAATGAAGAAGAGGATTTCCAGTCCGGCAAAAAGTGTCCCTGCAGAGAGCTCCGCTAATTCTTTGACATTTCCTTGACATTTATAGCGGTTGCAACAATGTATCTATTTGTTTCAGAATGAAAACACCTGTATCCGTAATGGATACAAATACATTGTTGCAACCGCTATAAATGTCAAGGAACTGTCAAAGACATAGCGGAGCTCTATGCAGGGACACTTTTTGCCAAAGAGGAAGAAGAAGAGGATGATGAAGATGAAGAAGAAGAGGATGATGAAGAAGAAGAGGATGATGAAGATGAAGAAGAAGAGGATGATGAAGAAGAAGAGGATGAAGAAGAAGAGGAAAAAGAAGAGGATGATGAAGAAGAAGAGGAGGAAGAAGAAGAAGAGGATGAAGAAGAAGTAGAAGAAGAGGAAGAGGAGGAAGAAGCAGAAGAAGAAGCAGAAGAAGATGAAGAAGAAGCAGAAAAAGATGAAGAAGAGGATGAAGAAGAGGAAGAAGAGGATGAAGAAGAGGACGAAGAAGAGGATAAAGAAAAGGAAGAAGAAGAAGAAGAAGAGGAGGAAGAAGAAGAGGATGAAGAAGAAAAAGAAGAGAGGATGAAGAAGCAGAAGAAGCAGAAGAAGAGGATGAAAAAGAAGAGGTAGAAGAAGCAGAAGAAGAGGATGAAGAAGAAGAAGTAGAAGAAGAGGAGAAAGAAGAAGAAGAGGAGGAAGAAGAAGAACAAAAAGAAGATGAAGAAGAAGAGGATGAAGAAGAGGAAGAAGAAGAGGAAAAAGAAGAGGAAGAAGAGGATGATGAAGAGGAAGAAGAAGAGGATGAAGAAGATGAAGAAGAGGATGATGAAGAAGAGGAAGAAGAAGAGGAAGAAGAAGAGGATGAGAAAGAAGAGGATGATGAAGAAGAGAATGAAGAAGCAGAAGAAGAGAATGAAGAAGCAGAAGAAGAGGATGAAGAAGAAGAGGAGGAAGAAGAAGAAGAAGCAGAAGAAGAAGAGGATGAAGAGGAAGAAGAAGAAGAGGAGGAAGAAGAAGAACAGGAAGTAGAGGAAGAAGAAGAGGAAGAAGAAGAGAAAGCAGAAGAGGATGAAGAAGCAGAAGAAGAAGAGGATGATGAAGAAGAAGAGGATGAAGAAGAGTAAGAAAAAGAATAGGAAGAAGAAGAGTATGATGATGAAAAAGAAGAAGAGGAAGAAGAGGATGAAGAAGAAGAGGATGAAGAAGAAGAGGATGAAGAAGAAGAGGATGAAGAAGAGGATGAAGAAGAAGAAGATGATGAAGAAGAGGATAAAGAAGAAGATGATGAAGAAGAGGATGAAGAAGAGGATGAAGAAAAGGAAGAAGAAGAGGATGAAAAAGAAAAATAAGAGAGGATGAAGAAGTAGAAGAAGAAGAGGACGAAAAAGAAGAAGTAGAAGAAGCAGAAGAAGAGGATGAAGAAGAAGAAGAAGAAGAGGAGGAAGAAGAAGAAGAAGAAGAGGAGGAAGAAGAAGAAGAACAAAAAGAAGATGAAGAAGAAGAGGAAGAAGATGAAGAGGATGAAGAAGAAGAGGAAGAAGAAGAGGAAAAAGAAGAGGAAGAAGAGGATGATGAAGAAGAAGAGGAGGAAGAAGAAGAATAGGAAGAAGAATAGGGTGAAGAATAGGAAGAAGAAGAGGATGAAGAGGAGGATGAAGAAGAGGAAGAAGAAGAGGAAGAAGAAGAAGAAGAGGATGAGAAAGAAGAGAATGATGAAGAAGAAGAGAATGAAGAAGAAGAGAATGAAAAAACAGAAAAAGAGGATGAAGAAGCAGCAGAAGAAGAAGAGGATGATGAAGAAGAAGCAGAAGAAGAAGAGGATGAAGAGAAAGAAGAAGAGGAGGAAGAAGAAGAACAGGAAGAAGAGGATGAAGAAGAGGAAGCAGAAGAAGAAGAAGAGGATGATGAAGAAGAAGAGGATGATGAAGAAGAAAAGGATGAAGAAGAGTAAGAAAATGAAGAGGTTGAAGAAGAGAATGAAGAAGAAAAGGATGAAAAAGAGGAAGAAGAAGAGGATGATGAAGAAGAAGAGGATGAAGAAGAGGAAGAAGAAGAGGATGAAGAAGAGGAAGAAGAAGAGGATGAAGAAGAAGAGTATGATGATGAAGAAGAGGATGAAAAAGAAGAGGATGAAGAATAAGAGGATGAAGAAGAAGAAGAGGATGAAGAAGCAGAAGAAGAGGATGATGAAGAAGAAGAGGATGAAGTAGAAAAAGCAGAAGAAGAAGAAGAAGAAGAAGAAGAAGAGGATGAAGAAGATGAAGAGGATGAAGAAGAGGAAATCCAGTCCATCAAAAAGAAGTGGAAGAAGAAGAGGATGAAGAAGAGCATGAAGAAGAAGAGAATGAAGAAGAAGAGGATGAAGAAGAAGAAGCTGAAGAAGAGGATGATGAAGAAGAAGAGGATGATGAAGAGGAAGAGGATGAAGAAGAGGAAAAAAAGAAGAGGATGAAGAAGAAGAAAAGGAGGAAGAAGAAGAATAGGAAGAAGAAGAGGATGAAGAAGATGAAGAAGCGGATGAAGAAAAGGAAGAGGAAAAAGAAGAGGAAGAAGAAGAGGATAAAAAAAGAAGAAGTGGAAGAAGAAGAAGAGGAGGAAGAAGAAGAAGAGGATGATGAAGAAGAAGAAGAAGAAGAGGATGAAGAAGTAGAAGAAGAAGAAGAGGATGAAGAAGTAGAAGAAGAAGATGATGAAAAAGAAGCAGAAGAGGATGATGAAGATGAAGAAGAAGAGGATGATGAAGAAGAGGATGAAGAAGAGGAAGAAGAAGAGGAAGAAGAATAGGAAAAAGAAGAGGAAGAAGAGGATGATGAAGAAGAAGAATAGGAAGAAGAAGAGGAGGAAGAAGAAGAGGATGAAGAAGAGGATGAAGAAGAGGAAGAGGAAGAAGAAAAGGAAGAAGAAGAGGATGAAGAAGAAAAAGAAAAGAGGATGAAGAAGCAGAAAAAGAAGGAGAAGAAGAAGAGGATGAAGAACTGGAAGAAGAAGAATAGGAAAAAGAAGAGGATGAAGAAGAAGAAGAGGATGAAGAAGTGGATCAAGAGGAAGAAGAAGAAGAGGATGATGAAGAAGAAGAGGATAAAGAAGAGGATGAAGAAGAAGAGGATGAAGAAGAAGAGTATGAAGAAGCAGAAGAAGAGGATGAAGAAGCAGAAGAAGAGGATGAAGAGGAAGAAGAAGAGGATGAAGAAGAAGAGGATGATGATGATGATGATGATGATGAAGAAGAAGAAGAGGATGAAGAATAAGAGGAAGAAGAAGAGGATGAAGAAGCAGAAGAAGAAGAGGATGATGAAGAAGAAGAGGATGAAGAAGTAGAAAACGCAGAAGAAGGAGAAGTAGAAGAGGATGAGGAAGATGAAGAAGAGGATGAAGAAGAAGAGGATGAAGATGAGGAATTAGAGTCCATGAAAAAGTTTCCCTGCAGAGATCTCCGCTATTTCTTTGACAGTTCCTTGACATTTATAGCGATTGCAACAATGTATCTATTTGTTTCCGAATAAAAACATCTGTATCCTAAATGGATACAAATAAATTGTTGCAACCGCTATAAATGTCAAGGAACTGTCAAAGAAATAGCGGAGCTCTCTGCAGGGACACTTTTTGCCGGCTGTAGATGGGATGAAAATCAGACGTTTTTTTTACCGTTGCTGGTAACGTCGGCCTCTTGAACGACCGATTTTTCATTTTTTAAAAGAAAAATTGGCCGATTTTAGACCCATCTACGGCCTGCATAAGTCACACAATTTCAAAGTAAGACTTGAAGAAGAAGAGGATAATGAAGAAGAAGAAGTAGCAGAAAAAAAGAGGATGAAGAAGAAGAAGAGGATGAAGAAGAAGAAGAAGCAGAAGAAGAGGATGAAGAAGTAGAAGATGCAGAAGAAGAAGAGGATGAAGAAGAGGATGAAGAAGAAGAAGAAGAGGATGAAGAAGAAGAGAATGAAGAAGAGAATGAAAAGGATGATGACGAAGAAGAGGATGAAGAAGCTGAAGTAGAGGATGAAGAAGCTGAAGTAGAGGATGAAGAAGAAGAAGAGGATGAAGAAGAGGATGAAGAAGAGGAAGAAGAAGAGGATGAAGAAGAGGATGAAGAAGAAGATGAGGATGAAGAAGAAGATGAGGATGAAGAAGCAGAGAATGAAGTAGAAGAAGAAGAGGATGAAGAAGAAGAGGATGAAGAAGTGGAAGAAGAAGAGGATAAAGAAGAAGAAGAGGATGAAGAAGAAGAGGATGAAGAAGAAGAGGAAGAGGAAGAGGAAGAGGAAGAAGAAGAAGAAGAAGAAGAAGAAGAAGAAGAAGAGGAAGAAGAAGAAGAGGAAGAGGAAGAGGAAGAAGAGGAAGAGGAAGAAGAGGAAGAGGAAGAAGAAGAAGAAGAAGAGGAAGAGGAAGAGGAAGAGGAAGAGGAAGAAGAAGAAGAAGATGAAGAAGAAGAAGAAGAGGAAGAAGAAGAAGAAGAGGCAGAGGATGAAGAAGAAGAAGCAGAGGATGAAGAAGAAGAAGAAGAAGAAGAAGATGAAGAAGAAGAAGAAGAAGATGAAGAAGAAGAAGAAGAAGAAGAAGCAGAGGATGAAGAAGAAGAAGCAGAGGATGAAGAAGAAGAAGAAGAAGAAGAAGAAGAAGCAGAGGATGAAGAAGAAGAAGAAGAAGCAGAGGATGAAGAAGAAGATGTAGAAGAAGCAGAAGAAGAAGAAGAAGAGGATGAAGAAGAAGATGTAGAAGAAGCAGAAGAAGAAGAGGATGAAGAGGATGATGAAAAAGAGGATGAAGAAGAGGAAGAAGAAGAGGATGAAGAAGAAGAGGATGATGAAGAAGAAGTAGAAGAAGAAGAAGAAGAAGAGGATGAAGAAGCAGAAGAAGAAGAAGAAGAGGATAAAGAAGAAGATGTAGAAGAAGCAGAAGAAGAGGATGAAGAGGATGATGAAAAAGAGGATGAAGAAGAGGAAGAAGAAGAGGATGAAGAAGAAGAGGATGATGAAGAAGAGGATGATGAAGAAGAAGAAGTAGAAGAAGAAGAAGAAGAGGATGAAGAAGCAGAAGAAGAAGAAGAGGATGAAGAAGAAGATGTAGAAGAAGAAGAAGAAGAAGAAGAGGATGAAGAGGAAGAAGAAGAATAGAAAGAAGAAAAGGATGATGAAGAAGAAGATGATGAAGAAGTAGAAGAAGAGGATGAAGAATAAGAAGAGGATGAAGAAGAGGAAGAAGATGATGAAGAAGTAGAAGAAGAGGATGAAGAATAAGAAGAGGATGAAGAAGAGGAAAAAGATGATGAAGAAGTAGAAGAAAAGGATGAAGATGTAGAAGAAGAGGATGAAGAATAAGAAGAGGATGAAGAAGAGGAAAAAGATGATGAAGAAGTAGAAGAAGAGGATGAAGAAGTAGAAGAAGAGGATGAAGAATAAGAAGAGGAGGATGAAGAAGAAGAGGATGAAGAAGAGGATGAAGAAGAAGAGGAAGAAAAAGAGGATGAAGAAGAGGAATTCCAGTCCGGCAAAAAGTGTCCCTGCAGAGAGCTCCGCTATTTCTTTGACAGTTCCTTGACATTTATAGCGGTTGCAACAATGTATCTGTTTGTTTCCGAATAAACACATCTGTCTCCTAAATGAATACAAATAGATACATTGTTGCAACCGCTATAAATGTCAAAGAACTGTCAAAGAAATTGCGGAGCTCTCTGCAGGGACACTTTTTGCCGGCTGTAGATGGGATGAAAATCAACCGATTTTTTTTTTGACCGTTGCTGGTAACGTCGGCCGCTTGAACGACCAATTTTTCATTTTTTAAAGAAAAATCGGCCGATTTTTGACCGATCTTTGGCCTGCATAAGTCACACAATTTCAAAGTCAGACTTGAAGAAGCAGAGGATGAAAAAGAAGAAGTAGAAGAAGCAAAACAAGAAGAGGATGAAGAAGAAGAAGAAGATTAGGAAGAAGAAGAAAAGGAAGAAGAGGATGCAGAAGAGGATGAAGAAGAAGAAGAAGAAGAAGAAGCAGAAGAAGAAGAGGATGAAGAAGAAGAAGAAGAGGATGAAGAGGATGAAGAAGAAGAAGAGGATGAAGAAGAGGAATAAGAAGAAGAATAGGAAGAAGAAGAGGATGAAGAAGAGGAAGAAAAGGAAGAGGATGATGAAGAAGGGGATGATGAAGATGAAGATGATGAAGAAGAAGAGGATGAAGAAGAGGATGAAGAAGAAGAAGATGACAAAGAAGAAGAGGATGAAGAAGCTGAAGAAGAGGATGAAGAAGAGGACGAAGAGGAGGAAGAAGAAGAACAAAAAGAAGATGAAGAAGAAGAGGAGGAAGAAAAAGAGGATGATGAAGAAGAAGAAGATGAAGAAGAGGAAGAAGAGGAAAAAGAAGAGGAAGAAGAGGATGATGAAGAAGAAGAGGAGGAAGAAGAAGAATAGGAAGAAGAAGAGGGTGAAGAAGAGGAAGAAGAAGAGGATGAAGAAGAGGATGAAGAAGAAGAAGAGGATGAAAAAGAGGAAGAAGAAGAATATAAAGAAGAAAAGGATGATGAAGAAGAAGAGGATGAAGAAGAAGAAGAAGAGGATGAAGAAGAAGAAGAGGATGAAGAAGTAGAAGAAGAGGATGAAGAAGAAGAAGAAGAAGAAGAAGAAGAGGATGAAGAAGAGGAAAAAGAAGAAGAGGAAGAAGAAGGGGATGATGAAGTAGAAGAAGCAGAAGAAGAAGAGGATGAAGAAGAAGAAGAGGAAGATGAAGAGGATGAAGAAGAAGAGGATGAAGAAGAAGAGGATGAAGAAGAAGAAGAAGAGGATGATGATAAAGAAGAAGAGGAAGATGAAGAAGTGGATGAAAAAGCTAAAGAAGAGGATGAAGAACAAGAGGGAAAGGAAGAAGAAGTGGATGAAGAAGAAGAGGTTGAAGAAGAAGAAGAAGAGGATGAAGAAAAATAAGTAGAAGAAGCAGAGGAAGAAGAAGAGGATGAAAAAGATGAAGAAGAGGATGAAGAAAAAGAGGAAGAAGAGGATGAAGAAGAGGAATTCCAGTCCGGCAAGAAGTGTCCCTACAGGGAACGCCGCTATTTCTTTGACAGTTCCTTGACATTTATAGCGGTTGCAACAATGTATCTATTTGTTTCCGAATAAACACATCTGTATCCTAAATGGATACAAATAGATACATTGTTGCAACCGCTATAAATGTCAAAGAACTGTCAAAGAAATTGCGGAGCTCTCTGCAGGGACACTTTTTGCCGGCTGTAGATGGGATGAAAATCGACCGATTTTTTTTTTTTTTAACGTTGCTGGTAACGTCAGCCGCTTGAACGACCAATTTTTCATTTTTTAAAAGAAAAATTGGCTGATTTTCGACCCATCTATGGCCTGCATAAGTCACACAATTTCAAAGTCAGACTTGAAGAAGCAGAGGATGAAAAAGAAGAAGTAGAAGAAGCAAAAGAAGAGGAGGATGAAGAAGATGAAGAAGAAGATTAGGAATAAGAAGAAAAGGAAGAAGAGGAAGCAGAAGAGGATGAAGAAGAAGAAGCAGAAGAAGATGAAGAAGAAGAAGAAGAGGATGATGAAGAAGAAGAAGAGGAAGAAGAAGAATAGGAAGAAGAAGAGTATGAAGAAGAAGAGGATGATGAAGAGGAAGAAGAAGAAGAGGATGATGAAGAAGAGGATGATGAAGAAGAAGATGATGAAGAAGAAGAGGATGAAGAAGAGGATGAAGAAGAAGATGAAGATGACAAAGAAGAAGAGGAAGAAGAAGAAGAGGATGAAGAAGAGGAAGAAGAGGAAAAAGAAGAGGAAGAAGAGGATGATGAAGAAGAAGAGGAGGTAGAAGACGAATAGGAAGAAGAATAGGAAGAAGAATAGGAAGAAGAGTAGGAAGAAGAAGAGGATGAAGAAGAGTAAGAAGAAGAATAGAAAGAAGAAAAGGATGAAGAAGAAGTAGAGGATAAAGAAGATGATGAAGAAGTAGAAGAAGAGGATGAAGAAGAAGAAGAGGATGAAGAAGAGGAAAAAGAAGAAGAAGAGGAAGAAGAAGAAGAGGATGATGAAGTAGAAGAAGCAGAAGAAGAAGAGGAAGAAGAAGAGGATGAAGAAGAAGAAGAGGATGAAGATGAAGAGGTTAAAGAAGAAGAGGATGAAGAAGAAGAGGATGAAGAAGAAGTGGATGATGATGATGAAGAAGAAGAGGAAGATGAAGAAGAGGATGAAAAAGCTGAAGAAGAGGATGAAGAACAAGAGGAAAAGGAAGAAGAAGAGGATAAAGAAGAAGAGGATGAAGAAGCAGAAGAAGAAGAGGATGAAGAAGAAGAAGTAGAAGAGGCAGAAGAAGAAGAAGAAGAGGATGAAGAAGAAGAGGAATTCCAGTCCGGCAAAAAGTGTCCCTGCAGAGAGCTCCGCTATTTCTTTGACAGTTCCTTGACATTTATAGCGGTTGCAACAATGTATCTGTTTGTTTCCGAATAAACAGATCTGTATCCTAAATGGATACAAATAGAAACATTGTTGCAACCACTATAAATGTCAAAGAACTGTCAAAGAAATTGCAGAGCTCTCTGCAGGGACACTTTTTGCCGGCTGTAGATGGGATGAAAATCGACCAAATTTTTTTTTACTGTTGCTGGTAACGTAGGCCGCTTGAACGACCAATTTTTCGTTTTTTAAAACAAAAATCGGCCAATTTTTGACCCATCTATGGCCTGCATAAGTCACACAATTTCAAAGTCAGACTTGAAGAAGCAGAGGATGAAGAAGAAGAAGTAGAAGAAGCAAAACAAGAAGAGGATGATGAAGAAGAATAGGATGAAGAAGAGGAAGAAGAAGAATAGGAAGAAGAAGAGGATGATGATGAAGAAGAAGAGGATGATGAAGAAGAAGAGGATGATGAAGAAGAAGAGGATGAAGAAGAAGAGGATGAAGATGACAAAGAAGAAGAGGATGGAGAAGAGGATGAAGAAGAGGAAGAAAAAGAGGATGATGAAGAAGAGGAAGAAGAAGAAGAAGAGTATGAAGAAGCAGAAGAAGAAGAGGATGAAGAAGAAAGAAGTAGAAGAAGCAGAAGAAGATGATGAAGAAGAAGAAGAAGTGAAGAAGAGGAAAAATAGAAAGAAGAGGATGAAGAAGAAGTAGAAGCAGCAAAAGAAGAAGAAGAGGATGAAGAAGTAGAAGAAGCAGAAGAAGAAAAGGATGAAGAAGAAAAAGAGGAAAAAGAAGAATATGAAGAAGAGGATGATGATGAAGAAGAAGAGGATTAAGAAGAGGTAGAAGAAGAGGATGAAGAAGCTGAAGAAGAGGATGAAGAAGAAGAGGAAAAAGAGGATGATGAAGAAGAAGAGAATGAAGAAGAAGAGGAGGAGGAAGAAGAAGAAGAGGAAGAAAATGAAGAAGCAGAAGAGGATGAAGAAGAGGAAGAACAAGAATTGGAAGAAAAGGATGATGAAGAAGAAGAGGATGAAGAAGAGGATGAAGAAGAGGAAGAAAAAGAAGCAGAAGAAGAAGAGGATGAAGAAGAAGAAGATGAGGATGATGAAGAAGAAGAGGATGAAGAAGAGGAAGAAGAAGAATAGGAAGAAGAAGAGGATGAAGAAGAGGAAGAAGAGGATGATGAAGAAGAAGAGCATGATGAAGAAGAAGAGGATGATGATGAAGAAGAAGAGGATGATGAAGAAGAAGATGAAGATGACAAAGAAGAAGAGGATGAAGAAGCTAAAGAAGAGGATGAAGAAGAGGAAGAAGAGGATGAAGAAGAGGAAGAAGAAGAGGATGAAGAAGAAGAGGAAGAAGAGGATGATGAAGAAGAAGAGGAGATAGAAGAAGAAAAATGAAGAAGAAGATGACAAAGAAGAAGAGGAAGATGAAGAAGAGGATGAAGAAGCTGAAGAAGAGGAGGAGGAAGAAGAAGAAGAAGAAGAAGAAGAAGAAGAAGAAGAAGAAGAAGAAGAAGAAGAAGAAGAAGAAGAAGAAGAAGAAGAAGAAGAAGAGGATGATGAAGAAGAAGAAGAAGAAGAAGAAAATAGAAGCTGATGAAGAAGAGGATGAAGAAGAAGAAGATGATGAAGAAGAGGAAGAAGAAGAATAGGAAGAAGAAGAGGATGAAGAAGAGGAAGAAGAAGAGGATGATGAAGAAGAAGAGGATGATGAAGAAGAAGATGATGAAGAAGAAGAGGATGAAGAAGAGGATGATTAAGAAGAGGAAGAAGAATAGGATGATGAAGAAGAAGAAGAAGAAGAGGAAGAAGAAGAAAAAGATTATGAAGAAGAAGAGGATTAAGAAGAGGAAGAAGAAGAGGATGAAGAAGAAGAGGAAGAAGAAGAAGTGAATGAACAACAGGATGATGAAGAAGAGGAAGAAGAAAAGGATGAAGAAGAAGAAGAAGAGGGTGAAGAAGAAGAGGAAGAAGAGGATGAAGAAGAAGAAGAGGGTGAAGAAGAAGAGGAAGAAGAATAGGATGAAGAAGAAGAAGACTAGGAAGATGGGAGAAGTAGAAGAAGCAGAAGAAAAAGAGGATGAAGAAGAAGAAGAGGAAGAAGAGGATGAAGAAGAAGAAGAGGATGAAGAAGAAGAAGATTATGAAGAAGAAGAGGATTAAGAAGAGGATGATGAAGAAGAAGAAGATTATGAAGAAGAAGAGGATTAAGAAGAGGAAGAAGAAGAGGATGAAGAAGAAGTGGATGAAGATGCTGAAGAAAAGGATGAAGAAGAAGAGGATGAAGAAGAAGAGGAAGAAGAGGATGAAGAAGAAGAAGAGGGAGGAGAAGAAGAAGAGGATGAAGAAGAAGAAGAGGGAGGAGAAGAAGAGGGAGGAGAAGAAGAAGAAGAGGAAGAAGAAGAGGAAGAGGATGAAGAGCATGAAGAAGAGGAAGAAGAAGACTAGGAAGAAGAGGATGAAGAGAGAAGTGGAAGAAGCAGAAGAAAAAGAGGATGAAGAAGAAGAGGATGATGAAGAAGAAGATGATGAAGAAGAGGAAGAAGAAGAGGATGAAGGAGAGGAAGAAGAGGATGAAGAAGAGGATGATGAAGAAGAAGAAGAAGAAGAAGAAGAGGAAGATGAAGAAGAGGATGAAGAAGAGGATGAAGAATAGGAAGAAGAAAAGGATGATGAAGAAGAGGATGATGATGAAGAAGAGGATGAAGAAGATGAAGAAGTAGAAGAAAAAGAGGATGATGAAGAAGAAGAGGATGAAGAAGAGGAATAAGAGGATGAAGAAGTAGAAGAAGAAGAGGATGAAGAAGAGGAAGAAGAAGAGGAAGAATAGGAAGAAGAGGAAGAAAAAGAGGATGAAGAAGAGGAACAAGAAGAAGAATAGGAAGAAGAGGAAGAAAAAGAGGATGAGGAAGAAGAAGAAGAAAAGGAAGAAGAGGAAGAAGAAGAGGATGATGAAGAAGAAGAAAAGGAAGAAGAGGAAGGAGAAGAGGAAGTAGAAAAAGCAGAAGAAGAAGAGGATGATGAAGAAGAAGTAGTAGAAGTAGCAGAAGAAGAAGAGGATGAAGAAGAAGAAGAAGAGGATGAAGAAGAAGAGGATGATGATGAAGAGGATGATGATGAAGAGGATGAAGAAGAAGAGGATGAAGAAGAAGAGGATGATGATGAAGAGGATGAAGAAGAAAAGGATGAAGAAGAAGAGGATGAAGAAGAAGAAGATGATGATGAAGAAGAAGAGGATGAAGAAGAAGAGGATGAAGAAGAAGAAGATGATGATGAAGAAGAAGAGGATGAAGAAGAAGAGGAAGCTGAAGAAGAGGATGAAGAAGCTGAAGAAGAGGATGAAGAAGAAGAGGAAGAAGAGGAAAAGGAAGAAGAAAAAGAGGATGAAGAAGAAGAAGAGGATGAAGAAGCAGAAGAAGAAGAGGATGAAGAAGAAGAAGAAGAAGAGGATGAAGAAGAAGAAGAAGAGGATGAAAAAGAAGAAGAAGAAGAGGTTGAAGAAGATGAAGAAGAGGATAAAGAAGAAGAGGAAGAAGAAGGGGATGAAGAAGAGGAATTCCAGTCCGGCAAAAAGTGTCCCTGTAGAGAGCTCCGCTATTTCTTTGACAGTTCCTTGACATTTATAGCGGTTGCAACAATGTATCTATTTGTTTCCGAATAAAAACATCTGTATCTGAAATGGATACAAATACATTGTTGCAACCGCTATAAATGTCAAGGAACTGTCAAAGAAATAGCGGAGCTCTTTGCCGGCTGTAGACAGGATGAAAATCGGCCGATTTTGTTTACCGTTGCTTGTAACGTCGGCCGCTTGAACGACTGATTTTTCGTTTTTTAAAAGAAAAATTGGCCAATTTTCGACCCATCTATGGCCTGCATAAGTCACACAATTTCAAAGTTAGACTTGACATGACTGGGGTTTAGTGCCGGTCATACCGAAGGAATTTAAGGTGTGATTTGGGAATTGAAATCGCATGTAATGGATGTGAATGTCTTAACCTTTGCGATTTGCTGTGGCACGATTTCTAAAGTAGTTCTGGCGTGACTTTTTCTGCAGTTTTGTTGCGATTTCACATACAAAGAATAGAATGGAAATCGCACTTGAAATCGCAAGAAATCATTGAAAATTGTCACAAGAAGCAATAAAGTCTTCAGAAATCGCACAGAAATCACGCAATTTTATATTACAGCCGTGTGACCGGTAACTTAGTGCCTTGTCATACCGGTGCGAGTTGGGAATTGGAAATTGCGCAGCAAATCGCAAGAAATCATTGAAAATCCTCACAAGTCACAATAAAGTCTTCAGAAATCACACAATTGTAAATTGCAGTGGTGTGATGGTGACTTAGTGCCCGGTCACAGCGGTGCAATTTCAGGTGTGATTTGCAGATTGAAATGGCCCCTGAAATCACATCTAATAAATGTGAATGTCCGTGTCTTAACGTGCAATTTGCTGCGGTGCAAATTCTAAAGTAGTTCTTCCATTCGTTTTTCAGCAGTTTTGTTGCGATTTCACACACATAGAATAGAATGGAAATCGCACAGCAAATGGTAAGAAATCATTGAACATCCTCACAAGTCACAATGAAGTGTCCAGAAATCGCACACATGCGGCGGTGTGACCGATGACTTAGGGCTGAATTACAGAGGAACGCACAGCGCTTTCCTGCGCCATTCATATGCGGGTCTATGTGCTGCAATTTCTTGCTCATTCATTTGAATGGGATGAAATCCCTCCACACTATAAGTGATGCATGCACAATTTTTTTTTAATCGCACAACAACTCAATCGCATGGTACTTAGTACCATGCAGGTTTGGTGCGGGCACACGCAATGCGTTTGTCTCGGAGACCGATTCAGGGACAGATTATTTTCAGGTGTGTGAGGAGACGCCAGGAGAACAGATCCATTGAGAGATCAACATTTCTAAAGCCCCCTGTTCTAGCTCCGCACAAGGATTCCACTCATCCAATCTGCATTCTCCCGTCCTATCCTGTACCGCCAGCAGAAGGGCCGACATTGGATGGGGGAGGGAGGACGGACTTACTTCTGTATGGAAGGTGGCGTAGGTGTGGGTACAGAAAGGACTGTCTGCCATTTTCTCCAGGATGTTGCCCTCTATCAGGACGTGGTCCACGCCGTCTGAGATGATGAGCCTCTTATCCACGATCTTCACCGCCACCAGCACGATGCTTTCAATGTGAGTTGCCAGCACCACCTGTAGGAGAGAGAAGAGCCCATTCTGGAGGACGGCAGTGGTGCGGCAGATAACCCAGGGGAAGGGGATCTTTCGGACCAGACCAGGCTGCTGATATCCTTAAAGGGGACCTCCGTCTGACAACCATATACACAAATGAGTATTATGATTGCGCATCTGGTGAGTACGTAATCTAAACATATATTTCTGGCACATCACCTGTATGATCATTAGAAGCATACGGATCACCTACTTGAGACCAATTTGGTTGGATGTTCACCATTAATATCCTGTGGACTTGCATATGTCATAGTTTGAAGTGGTGTTTTTTAGCACTATTACGTGCTCACAATTGTCACGTTAGTAGCACTATATTGTGGATATCACATATTTACACGTGATTTGCAGGATGTCACCTTATATGGGCATACTATTAATTCATTAATTTTTGTATATGGACATATTTATTATATACAGTAATTCATTAGAAGAGTTTATCTATAAGCTGCACTTTTCTCTATCTGCTTGTTTTGGAGGTCAATTTTGGTTACCTTTTGGTGCAAGGGCGGCTTATGGTTTTGGCGCTCGCTTTTCTGCCTGTATTATATTACTCTTAGTGCCCGACAGAAAGGCTTACTTAAGTCACAGACAGGCATGGGCAGAAGAAAAGAGACAGGAGGCGCCATCTGAGTGTAGTAATAACACCGTATTTAATAGCAAAGGATTAAAAACACTCACAAAGGAAGTAATAAAACAAGCTCCTCTGTGTATATGAGAGATGACCGTTCCTCAAAACGTCCTGCAGGGACGACCGATGGTTGGTGCAATAGCAGCTGGGCTGATGGAGATGGTGAGATACACTGTAGTGGTCAATCCTACAGAGTGGTGGTGTTGTAGAGCCGATCCAGCGGTGTTTGTGCAGGAAGGAGCCTAGTAACCAGCCTGGAACACACCGGCAGGATGTGACATCACAGGAAGAGGCAGAGGGTCAGTAGGGAGGCAGAGCAGAGATGTAGGAAAGTCAGGCAATGCACTCGGAGACTATCTCCTTCTATTGGCCTCAATGCCTTCTACAGGCATGGGACTACTGGTCATTCTGGTACAAATCACATATTCCTTATTAAAGTTTGGTGCTTTTTTCATCTTTCTCATAATACTTTCTTCTTTCTTCTCATTCTAATCCTTGATCCCTCCTCAAGCTCATTTCTGAATCTACCATTGTCCCGTAACTCAAGGTCAATTATTTTTTGAATGTTTAAGGTTGTTTCAACATTACCCTTGTTGTATTATTTATACTGCTTGTTATATTATATTAAGATGTTACAATGTCTTATAACTGTTACCTGTATTCTCTAGTGTCAAGCTATTAATTAGAAACAATACTTTGCCTGACAAACGAAACAATGTTGTATACTACTTTCCCTTTAATAAAAATGATTGAAAAGAGTCAGACCAATGCTTGGTTATCTGAAAAAAATCTTGCTAGCATTTATTAATCTTTTAAAAATGTTGTATTTATAGAGATATAATACATTCTATCATTGGGCCATATTTGTTCAATTCATATACCTGCTATTATTCATTAATAGTGTTGCTCGGGGATTCTACTTTGCTGCTCTTTTTATTTTAAAGCAAGTCTACAATTAGTGACCTCTATATCTTACAGATCAAATTCCCATGCATATACATAAATATTTGTAGAGAATATTGAAATGGTGGTTAGATTAATTCACTGACCTGTATGCCTGAAATTTACAAAAAATACTTTTCCAAATCCACCTTCTCCAAGTTCCTTCACAATGAGGATGTGCTCCTGTAGGTCAACCTTCTGTAGTCCTTGTGTGTAGAAGGAGACCATTCTATCCAGAAGATATTCCATATCATGAGCAATGGAGGCCATAGCGTCCTGGAGAGCACAGATAGAAAAATTGTTACATTATTAGACAGAAAACAAATCTTTGAAAAGAAACTATCGAAATGTATCAAATATGAATAGTGTTACCTTAAGTTATATACCTATAAATATGAAATGCTCAGTAGAGCTCCTCATCTAAAGGTATGTGACTCAGAAATAATATTTGGACACTAAAGTGAGAGCTCAAACACACCAGAAACTTATGGAGTACATTGAAAGGACATAAATATGGAAAGCCAGCAATCTATTTATAAAACAGGAGAATTATCAAGCAAGGGTATAACTTGATCAAATACAAAAACAAATGGAAAAGTCAAGAAATATAGTAATCTATGAATATATCCAATAGTTACCAGTTCAGTTGTGTGTGGTTGCCTCTCATCAACTGGAGGGATCAAACAACTCATCTTTTGCTCGAGTGTCTGGAAGGGAATGTAGTGAACTTTGGCCAGCATTGATGGAAAAGAGTATCTGTTACCAGAAACAAATTGGTGGCCCCAATATTTCAGGTAGACACTACCATGCAAAGACTAAACATACCATAAGGATGTGTAAAATTAGATCAAATGGGGCGCCACACCAAACCTAAACGTGAAAAAAGGGAAGCGGCTCTTTACAGTTTAAACGAATGTGTCATTTTTTTTATAAAAAGGCGCTCAGCCCACTAAAAATAAATGCATTCCCAATCCATCACAGTGCTAATATTGTTAAATAATAATCAAAACATGATCTAAATAATGTCCAATAAATACATCAAAGTGCTAACATGATTTAATTAATGTCAAACATGATTCATAAATTAAAAAGTGTCCACAAATAAAAGTCCATCGACTTATTGTTTCATCCACTTATGTGCCCAACACCTGTGTAAATTCCACTTGCTGCCGATTCACCACCACGTGCATTAAAATTAAATGCTTACCAGATCCATAATAATTCATGCATATCCCAAAATCAAGGAGGAAGCAGACGCCACCAGGATCTTCTTCTCGAATAAACCGGTATGACAATACACTCACTCAGGAAACAGAGATGCTTCCCATAGTGTAGTAAATTTTATTAAATCCAAAAGGGTTAAAGAATAAAAATACTCTCACATTTAAAAGTGCCGCTCCTGGCAGTTGCACAGTGCGTATTTGTGGCTAAATCTCCAAGCATTGCAGCTCCAAATGACGTAATCAAGAACTGGATATGACAACAGCCAGACCTCAATGTATTTCGTGGAATCATGTCATCAGGAAGGACCATTTTAGAATATTCTTATATACCCACAGACCGGAGGATAGTGCTAATCAATTAACCCTTCACTCTAATTCACCCCTTCTTACAATGGTCACCATACTCACCCCAACAAGGTGACTTGGATTGCATAAAAAACACTTACATTAAACCTCCATAATACATTTATAACTTACATTTAAAAAAAACCCCAAATACACTTGTCCGAAACCACAGATCCTCAAGTGGTGGAAACTATCACCAAAGAAACAACAATATTTTGAATGTCCCCATATACTTAGTATCTGAGGAAAAAATAATAAGACCCCACCAAAACATTTTATAAAATCTAAATTAAGAATATATATAAAAAACATATTATTATTAATTAAGAAATGTGCGCCCAAGGGATATAATTACTCCAAGAACCATCTTGTGGTTAAAAAAGAGTACTACATCTATCTCATAAAACCTTATTAATAACAATTAAAACGACTAAAAAATGACTAAAAAACTATTTAAATCAATATCAATGTTGAGACCACATGGAGCCAAAGTATCAAGTTCATGAATCCATTTTGTTTCATTCTGGGATACCTTAAAATGATTGATGCCTAAGCCCTTTTTTGATATTATTAATGTGTTCACTGATTCTTTTATATAACCATCTATTGGTTCTCCCTACATACTTCAATCAACAAGGACAGGAAATAAAGTAAGTTACAAACTTCACATTACATGTAATGAAATTGTCAATCTTATAAAACCTTCCAGCAGAGGACTGAAATTTTTCTACGTTTCTATTGTTATTCATATTTTGATGACCCTACAAGACAAACATCTACCCCACCTAGATATAGGCATAGAACACTACTCTTTCCAAGAACTTAACCTCTCCCTTAGGGGAATCTAACATATTTTTTGCGATGAGCTTTATTGTAAATAAACGTGGGCTTCATAGGGAGAATCTTTCTTAAAGTATGGTCTTTCAACAAAATGGGCCAAAAATTCTTAACACATTTTTCAACCTGTCTATATTGTAAATTGAAGCCTGTAATGAAGGTTAGCTCATTCCTTTCATTATTATTCTATTTCTTCTAGAGGAGTTCTTCTCTCTTCATTTCATTTATCTCATTACAGACCCTTTCTAAATGCTTCTTCTTATAGACCTTCTCCAAGAATCTTTGCATATCCGTCTGTTTCGTAAAGTCTACCTGACTATCACAATTTCTTCTAAATCATACAAACTGCCCCTTTGGGATGGCCCTAATCCATCATGGGTGGTGACAGCTCCGTGTGGCAATGTACCCATTTCTATCCACTTCTTTGAAATGTGTCTGAGTGGACAATTTATTACCCATCTTAAAAATTTCTAGGTCCAAAAATTCCACCCTCTCTCTGTTCCATGTTCCAACTTAATATCATAGGCATTCTCATTCAATTGGGTGAAGAAGGACTGCAACTTCTCCATTGTTCCCTCCCAAATGATGATGATATCGATAGATCTATAATACAGTTTTAATTGCGGTCATGAACCAGAGAATACTTCTTACTCCTCCAATTTATTGAGAAATATGTGGCTACATTTGGAGCATATCTTGCCCCCATAGCCACACCCTTAATTTGGGTGTAAAATTCTCCCTGGTGCCAAAAATTATTGTTTCCCATGGCCATATTTAATCCTTCCAATATAAATTTAATCTGAGATTGTTTGATATCTGTATATTTTTCAAAGGCCCTATACCAACATCCTGATCACCACCATACCCCATACCAGCATCCTGATCACCCGTCATACCCCATACAGCATCTTGATCACCTTCATACCCCATACCAGCATTCTGATCACTGTCATACCCCATACCAGCATCCTGATCTCTGTCATACCCCATACCAGCGTCCTGATCACTGTCATACCCCATACCAGCATCCTGATCACTGCCATACACCATACCAGCGTTCTGGCAACTATCATACCCCATACCAGTGTCCTGATCACTGCCATACACCATATCAGCATCCTGATCACCACCATACCCCATACCAACGTCCTGATCTCCGTCATACCCCATACCAGCATCCTGATCTCCGTCATACTCCATACCAGCATCCTGATCTCTGTCAAACCCCATACCAATGTCCTGATCTCCGTCATACCCCATACCAGCGTCTTGATCTCCATCATACACCATACCAGCGTCCTGATCTCTGTCATACCCCATACCAGCATCCTGATCACAGCCATACCCCGGGGGATATGATCACCTTGTATAATACATAAGGGGGATATTATTATTATTATACAGTATATAGCGCCAACAGTTCGCTCAGCGCTGTACATTACAATGGGGGACAATACATGAGACAGTACAATAACAATACAGTGCGATACACGAGTGGTTCGAGGGCCCTGCTCCTTGGAGGTTACAATCTAGGAGGGAGGGGATAGTGGTACGGGAGGAAAAGCTGTGGGGGATGGAGTGGCAGGAAGAGTGGAGGAGATCGGCAGTTAGCAAAGGGTGGGGTAGGCTTCCCTGAAGAGAGGAGTTTTTAGGGTGCTACTAAAGGAGAGGAGAGTGGGTGATAGTCTAATGGATTGGGGTAGGGAGTTCCAGAGGATGGATGATGCCCTGGAGAAGTCCTGGAGGCATGGGAGGAGGATATCAGGGAACTAGAGAGGAGGAGGTCTTGTGAAGAGCGGAGAGTGCTTTTTGGGTAGTATTTGGATATTAGGTCGGTGATGTAGTTTGGGGCAATATTAAGGACAGCTTTGTACGTCAGTGTTAGCATTTTGAATTTGATCCGTTGGGCAATCGAAAGCCAGTGGAGGGATTGGCAGAGGGAGGTGGTGGAAACGGAGCGGTTGGTAAGGTGGAGTCTGGTCGCCATATTGAGGATCGACTGAAGTGGGGATAGCCTGTTGTGAGGCAGGCCAGTGAGGAAGGAGTTGCAATAATCGAGTCGTGATATAATGAGGGAGTGGATGAGCTGTTTAGTAGTTTCTGGGGTTAGGAATGGGCGTATTTTGGCGATGTTGCGGAGGTGGAGTCTGCATGAGTTTGTTATCGATTGGACTTGGGGCTGGAAGGATAGATTGGAGTCTAGTATGACACCAAGTACTCTGGCTTGCGGGGTGGGATTGATGGTGGCATGGTTGGACGTGATGGAGAAGTCAGTGGGGGGGTGCGCGGACTGGGGGGAAGACTAAGAGCTCGGTTTTGGAGAGGTTCAGTTTAAGGAAGTGGAGCGACATCCAATCTGATATGTCCTTCTGTAGGCTGGTGATTCGGGCGGAGACTGAAGGGGTGAGGTTAGGGGTCAAGAGATAGATTTGCATGTCGTCGGCATAGAGGTTGTAGTTGAAGCAGTGAGGCCAAGGGAGGAGGTGTACATGAAGAATAGAAGGGTCCCAATGACAGAGCTTTGAGGGACCCCAGCAGAGAGGGGGAGTGGGGGGGAGGTGGTAGCGTTATAGGTAACACTGAAGGAGCGTTGTGATAGGTAGGATTAGAGTCAGGAGAGAGCGGAGTCTCTGAGGCCAAGGGAGTGTAGTTTCTTGAGGAGGAGGGGGTGGTCGACTGTGTCGAACGCCATGGAGAGGTCGAAGAGTAGGAGCACTGAGTAGTGGCCATTAGCTTTGGCGGTTATCAGGTCATTTGTGAGTTTGAGTAATGTGGTTTCGGTGGAGTGTAGGGGATGGAAGCTGGACTGTAGGTGGTTGAGGAGGTTGTTGTCATTGAGGTGGGAACTTAGGCGATTATATAGTAAGAGCTCAAGGAGTTTGGATGTAAATGGCAGCAGGGAGATGGGTCTGAGGTTGTTCGGGTCGATGGGGTCCAGGGAGTGCTTTTTAAGTATGGTAGTGATGTGTGCGTGCTTCAGAGGGGAGGGGAATGTGCCAGAAGAGAGGGAGAGATAAAAGATGTGGGTGAGGGAGCGTAGGATGGAGGAGGTAGATCGTAGGAGTTGGGAGGGGACAGGGTCGAGGGGGCAGGTGGTAAGGCAGGCTTCAGAGAAGACCTTGGTGACCTCCTCAGTGGTGGTGGGGTCGAAGGAGTGGAGTGTTGAGGGGGCTACTGTGTGAGGGATTTTCGATGGGGTTAGATGGATGTTAGATGGGGTGGAGGTCTGAACAGTGGTGAGGCCAAGGGGGAGGGGTGTTGAGGGGGTTGCTGTGTGAGAAGAGGTAGGTGGGGTGGAGGTCTGAGCAGCAGCGATGTCCCTGCGGATAGTGTCAATCTTATTTTTGAAGTGATTGGCAATCTCGAGGGCGGTGAGTGAGGTACAGGGTGGAGGTGGGGGCGGAGAGAGTAGAGAAAGTGGAGAAGAGCCGGCGAGGATTGGAGGAGAGGGTATTGATGAGAGTCAGAAAGTAGGCTTGTTTGGCAGCGTGGAGGGAGGAGGTGTAGGTGTGGAAGGCAGATTTGTAGCGGGTGAACCTGGTTATGCGCCATAGTAACTCCAGCGCACGACTGCGTTGTTTGAGAGTTTTGGTATGATCAGTCTGCCAGGGCTGGAGTGGGCGGGGTCTGATGCTTCATGTGTTTAAAGGTGCTAGCTAGTCTAGAGCTGATGACAGTGAGTTGTTATAGGAAGTTGTGGCCAGGTCGGGGGAGGACAGGGGAAGGATGCTGTCGTAAAGTTGATCAGCTTCGGAGTGGAAGGGGGCAGGGTTCAAGTTGCAGAGCTTATGGCTGGTAATAATTTGACAATTGGGGGGTATGATCTCCATGTATAATACATAAGGGGGGATATGGTCACCATGTATAATACATAAGGGGGGATATGATCTCCATGTATAATACATAAGTGGGATATGATCACCATGTATAATACATAAGGGGGGATGTGATCTCCATGTATAATACACAAGGGGGGGGATATGATCTCCATGTATAATACACAAGGGGGGGATATGATCACCATGTATAATACATAAGGGGGATATGATCTCCATGTATAATACATAAGGGGGATATGATCTCCATGTATAATACATAAGGGGGGATATGATCTCCATGTATAATACATAAGGGGGGGATATGATCTCCATGTATATTACAAAAGGGGGGACATGATCTCCATGTATAATACATAAGGGGGGACATGATCCCCATGTATAATACATAAAGGGGGGGATATGATCTCCATTTATAATACATAAGGGGGGATATGATCTCCACGTATAATACATAAGGGGGATATGATCTCCATGTATAATACATAAGGGGGGACATGATCTCCATGTATAATACATAAGGGGGGACATGATCCCCATGTATAATACATAAAGGGGGGGATATGATCTCCATGTATAATACATAAGGGGGGATATGATCTCCACGTATAATACATAAGGGGGATATGATCTCCATGTATAATACATAAGGGGGGATATGAGCTCCATGTATAATACATAAGGGGGGGATATCGTCACCATGTATAATACATAAGGAGGGATATGATCTCCATGTATAATACATAAGGGGGGATATGAGCACCATGTATAATACTGTAATGGCAATTTTGGGCCCACATCTTCATGAAGGTTATTGACTGTTGGGGGATTACACTACAAAAGACTCAATGGAGCTGAGGGGGATGGAAGGCAACTTGAATTTCCTGTTCTCTCTTTTATTTAAACTGATCATTGCTCTGAAGGCCACCCATTTGAGGTGTGATATATCTGGGTGGGTGGATTTAGGGATGGTCTTTTGGAAAGTGCATAAAACACCTTGGACAAAGGAGAAGCCTCCCTTTCGTGCCATGTGCCTTCCACAGCACAGACCTCAGAACATCAGGATAACTGTAATGTATCACCAGTGCTCTGTCTGTTTCTTGTAACTATCTCTTTCTTGTAGCATTTTGTATTGATAACATTCTGTATTATATTTTTCTTGTATTTGATTAATAGAAAGCTTCCTTGCTGTGTAAATAAATTAGATCTTTATTTTTTGCACAGTGGTTATCTTTTAATATTAACACTATTGGCTAAATTCAGGTATAGACAAAGGGTTATAATCACTTATTACATTTATAATCTGTATAGAATCAAGTAAATAAGTGTGGGTAGGAAAACCGCCAAAACAATACATCATCACAGAGGACAAGGGGGCGCTCTTTACGTCTGGAGGAAAAGAAATGTAGTCTCCAAATACAGGAAGGTTTCTTCACAGTGAGAGCTGTGAGAATGTGGAATAGACTCCCTCCAGAGTTGGTTGTGGCCAGCTCAGTGGATTGCTGTGGGAAAGTCCTGGATTCTTTCTTGGATACACAGAATATAACTGGATATAACATTTATAGGAAATGTTGATCCATGGAATATCCGATTGCCTCTCGGGGGATCAGGAAGGAATTTTTTTTCCCTGCAGGAAAAAATTGGATCATACTTTGCTGTTTTTTTTCCTTCCTCTGGATCAACTGTGGGTATAGGATCATAACTTTTTTTTTTGGTTGAACTGGATGGACTTTTGTATTTTTTCAGCCACACTAACTGTAATATGTAATTATGTAACTTTACACTTTGATTTAGATTTTATTGTCATTCAATATTATTTCCTGACAATTTCTATACTAGATCGGTCCACTTTACTTTATATACATTTGTTATGCTTGCTATGTGTCCCCTTTTAGGTAATTGGGTTCTTTATATTGATGGTTTTACTATTGTCAGCATTACTTTACCCTCATTTTTTTAGCTCAATGACGGCTACAATGAGGTTGTCCAGTTATGGGAGGGCATCATATGACATCCTCCCAAAATGTACCCCCCCCCGCGCACACCCTCAGAAGCGCTGTCCATGACCGCTGTGTCCTACGGAAACAGCTGATCACATGGTGAGGTAAAAGGCCAATCACAGCGTGCTTTTACCACCTGATCCTATAACAATAATGGGGCCCCAAATACATCCATCCTCTGTGAATGAGTATAGTGTACACAGTAACCCTACTCACGTAAATGACAAACCGCAATAAAGACAAAGATACAAAAGACACCCCAGTGATTGACAAGTCCTTTATTAACTGCTACCCACCCAACAACTGCACATAAATGGCCGGGTGGGAGCTTTCCTGTTCTGAGAGATCGGTCCGCACCTGTGATGGAGGTGCCTGTCGGACACAGCACATCACAGACCGGGATATGGGTGCTGTGATTGGCCCTCCGCAGCACATGTTGGCTTTGTCCAATCACAGTCATCATTCAAGACATCATTCAAGACACGTGTCTGTGTGTTGGCTTTACCCGCCGTGCTAAGTGAGAGCTCAGTGCGGGGGGGAGGGGGATGCTGCGGACCTGTGAAAGCTCTATACAGAGAACGCAAAGATTGCTGCCATCCCCACACAGTACATGAAGCACCATCTGTCCCTGTCCAAGTGTCACATCAACATCTGTGCCAGTGCAACATAAACATCTATCCCAGTATACCAATGTCACATCAATATCTGTCACAGTGTACCAGAGTACAAAACATCTGCAATTGTGTTCCAACCGCAACATCCACATCAGTTGGTGTCCCGGTGGGTGATCAACATCTGTCACAATGTACAAATGCACATAAACATCTGACAATATACTAGTGTCCCACCAATAAATAAAAAATATTAAAATGCCCCCATCCCCCTGTGTAAAGGCGAACGCACGCATTGGGGTCCTGTACACATATGTAAATGGTGATTGCACCACACATGTGAGGTATTGTCGTGAATGTCAGAGCGAGAGCGATAATTCTAGTACCAGACCTCTTCTGTAACTCTAATCTGGTAATATGCAAAGGCTTGCAAAACGTTGTCTATGGAGATTTTTAATTACTGAAGTTTGGCACCATTTCACAAGCGTGTAGAATTTTTAACTGCGGCATGTTTGGTATCTCTTTACTCAACGCAGTACCATATTTTATACTTTACAAAACAAAATTGCTATTATATTGTGTTTGTGTGCAATAAAATATAATAAAGTGTATTTTTACTTTAGTGTGTAAAATTGCATTTGAAAAAACGCTGCGCAAATACCATGTGACATAGAAATTTGCAAAACCCATTATTGTATTCTCTATGGCCTCTGCTAAAAAAAATATGTAATGTTTGGGGGATCGAAGTTCTAGCAAAAATACTGATTTTTACTAGCAAAAAGTGTCAGAAGACAGCCTGGCCTTAAAGTGGATAACGCCTGAAGGTTCTTCTTAGATGTTGGGCCTCTCTGTGGCCTCTATGTGGCTAAGGCTGTGAAAAAGTCTCACACATGGGGTATCGCCATACTCAGGAGAATCAGCAGAATGTGTTTTAGGGTGTAAATGGAAGCATGCCTATGCCGTGTGAGAGAAATAACTTATTATGAATTTTTTGTGGAAAAAAAAAATATTTAACTTCCTCTTTTTCCAAAGAATTGTGAAAAAAATTACAACTTCACAAAAACTTGCCATGCCTCTTACTAAATACCTTGGACTGTCTACATTCCAAAAAGGGGTCATTTGGGAGTTATTTGTACTGTCCTGGCATGTTAGGGCCTCAAGAAATGAGATAGGCCGTCAGTACATCAGGTGTGATCAATTATCAATGGTTGGTACCATAGCTTGTAGACTATAACATTCTCACAGACCAAATAATACGCACTGATTTGGGTTATTTTTACCAAAGAAATGTAGCAGTATACATCTTTATTAAAATTTATGAAGAAAAATATACATATTTGCAAAATCGTATAACAAGAACTTAGAAAAACAATTTTTCAAATTTGCAATCTTTTCATTTATAGGGAAAAAAAGTAAAACACCCAGTGGTGATTAAATACCACCAAAAGATAGCTCTGTCTCCAAAAAATATTACCAATTTCATATGGGTACAGTGCTGCATGACTGAGTAATTATCATTCAAAGTGCGACAGTCCTGAAAGCTGAAAATTGGCCTGGGCAGGAAGGGGGTGAATGTGTCCAGTATTGAGGTGATTAAAAATGAAAATCCCTAAAACGTTCCTCTTAAATATATTGTCAATCACGATGTCCACCACTATCCTGAGCTGTCCTCAACTACATAAAAAGAAGTTGGGATAGAGGTGACATCATTGTCCAAACTTGCCCATGGCCATGTAGCTAGAAGTTACCGGCCATGTAAGTGAATAAGCCTGGTGATGTCAGTGGTTGGTAAGGATGAAGCTGGATCTACTCGCTACTTTTTAGCAACCATTGCCAGACAGAAGCAGTCACATTTGTCCACTCAAAATGCCCTAAACCTTCAGACAAATGTCTGAACAGCCACTTTTTAGTCTGAACTTTGGACTGAACACTGAGCTCATCCCTTTTCAGCAAATAAGACGTAAGACATGGAGATGAGAGTAGACTTTATGGAAGCACTACTCTGTGGGGTGTTTTGGAGAGAAGCTTTACACAAGGGTTCTTTGGGTTGTACGGAAGATATGTTTTCTTTAGGATTTTCATCTTCTTTCCTTGTAGCTGAATGTGGATTTTCTTCTTTTCCAGCTTACATCGATATATTTTATGACTTCTGTAGTGTGACATCTTTCTGTGTGGTCAATGGCCAGAAGATCACCAAACATCCTTCTTAGCTTAATGGGAATTCTTCTCCATGAATCAGGAGGCTTTTCCATCTGGAAATTGTTCTGCCAGTTTACAAAACTTTTATAATCTGCATCATCAAGGATGGCCTCCTGCCATGGCATCTCTCCTGTAAGTAGGGAGAAGATGACGACACCAAACGCCCATACATCAAGGCTACTGTCCACAGCTAACCCATCTGACATGGCTGCTTTACACATCTCTGGAGCCATGAAACAGGTGGTGCCACACTTTCTAGTTACAGTCCCTTTGACTTTAGTAAGGCCAAAGTCCGTCAGTTTGATACAATGGCACTCCCAGTCAAAAACTAAAATATTTTCTGGCTTGATGTCCAAATGTACCAGTCCTCTCTCTGATATGAATTCAAGGGCATCAGACATTTGCACAGCACACCGCTTTACTGCATCTTGTTCAATTCCCACCTAAAATAAAAAAATAAATAAAATTGTGAGGTCACCCAAAAAATTCAAAAATCCATACTAGACCCATAATCGTAGCATGCAGCCTGGCTAGCCAGAAAAGGGGGGATAAGGCACCTTTTATAAATGTTCGGGTGACTACTGTGATTAGGAATAAGTAATAGGAGAGAGTAGATTCAGATACAGATAGACAATTAGGAGAGAAGATATAGATTAGTAAAGAGTAAAGAGTAAAGATGTGGATGGGGTTATTGGGTTGGGGGAGGGTGGGTGGGGTTAATTTGGGGTAAAATGGAAGTATGTATATGTGAAATATTTTTGTAATTAAATTGTTCTTTTTGTATTGGAAAAACAAATAAAAGATATAATAAAAAAAGGAATAAGTGATGGGACATTCAACATATTGGAGTTTTAAGAAAAAGAGGAAAATGTAAAATTTCCAATGGAGAAGTTCAATGTCAACTTAGAGAGTTTCCTCTCAGTTTCTGTTGCATCTCTGGGACAGGAAGTGAAGGGAAATCTCCCCCTTAAAGGAAACAGACAGCATAAAATAAACGGAAAGACATTTGAACTCTCCTCTACATAAAACTAAGAAACATGTACTTACATGTGGTATGATCAGGGAGAAGAGATCACCAACCGGGGCCAGTTCTTGGGTAAAGGCGTAGTAGTCGTCGGTGGTGAAGGCGGTCCCATAACATCCGATGATGTTGGCATGAGATGATAGCAAGAATGAGATACTAAACTCCCGAAGGAAGGAATGCTGGCTGGTTCTTTTTTTGTCCAGGAGCTTCATTGCCATTGCTTGATCTGTGAAAATAAAAAGAATCTAACTTAGATGAAGAACTGGAAATTTGTAGCTAGTATTTATTTATCTTCACTTGAGATTCTCAAACATGTTAATAAGATCTGCTGATCCCAGGCGGAGAATATATTATGCTTCATTTAAACCTAAACCTCAGCCTTACCAGAAGACAGTTGTACAGGACCCTCTCCTGGACTGAAATGGCTTACTCTGATTCCACTGCACACTGTGAGATTCTCACAATGTGCATTAGAAGCTGCAGCAAGTCAGATAGAGCTCCGCCTCATATCCTGGCTGGAGGACATCCAGAACCATTACCATAGATTCCTCCACAGACTGACTGTTCCTGACCCACATTTATCATCCATTGGATTTCTGTATTTTCCATCTTGGAGGCTCCGCATCACATGGGATCATTATCTAGAGAGGTTTGCAGGCAAATACAGCTTGCTAGGAACGTCACTCCTCCAGACAGATGTGCACATATCAAAATACTTTGAGGGGGGTAAAGCTCCTCCCAAGAGCCAGCCCACTGACTGCTTACTGTCCAAAATAAAAACCTTCCAACATATATTAAAGTGGAACTACGCTGTATCTGAGCACCGCAATCCAAAAGGACTAATTCATTCATTTTTAATATTCAAAGCAAACTCCCCCATCCATCCATGTCTCCATGTTTTATTTTGCTGAGGAATCACATTTAAAAACTCCCCCTAGAAATTCAGTCTGTGGTCACCTTGAGTAAGGGGCAGATGATTCATGTAGCAACTACGTCCTGGAATCCATCTGCCTTTAGTTCAGGCATACAAGCAGGTGGGTGTGCTTAGCTGAGAAAACCCCTCCTGAAGACTCCAGGAATGTATGACATCATTTGCCTAGGCATAGAAACTAGGAAATGACTAAAGACATGTAAAAAATAGTTTAAAACCAGTAAATAGAATACACTTTCCTATCTCTTTTCTAATGCTAGCAGCATAAGGATAGGAAATAGTCAGTGTTGTTCAGAGAGTGAAGTTCCTCTTTCATGTTTTAAACTTTTTTTTATTTATAGAGATGTAATAAATTCTGGCATTGGGTCATATTTGCTCACTCCATATACTGTATCTGCTATTCTTCATTAATAGTGTTCCTCAGGGATTCTACTTTATTTATAAGATTGTATTGATTTTCACACAAAGAAAAATAAATCAATAAAAAATGTATGACATGAAAACATTAATATGGGTTATACAATTAGTTACAGCATAACAGTTCTCAGCTTTTACAGCCAAGATCGATAAGTCTCATAAAAAAAAAATATTCCTCAAAACCTTTGTGGGGTATAAAGACTAAAACAATCCCGGCTACAGCCACTTGGCTAACCAAGCAGCTTGCCATACCCCTGAGATCCATCACCATCAAATGTAAGTCAACTTGCCCAGCGACACGGCCATAGGCCATTACAGGTAACAATAACTACAAAAAACTCTCTACCTTGAACAGCGGTAAACACAAATTTCCTTGGAGTCTGCAGAAACTCCTGCCAAACCAAACCCCATGCAGTCCAGCTCCTCGCTAGTTGGCTCATTCACTCACCCATTTTCTTGTCCTTGGCCAATAATACTTTGCCATATCCGCCTCCTCCAATCTCTTTCACAATGAGATAGTACTCATGTACGTCTATCTGATGTAGTCCTTGTGATGTGAAGGAAATAAGTCCATCTAGAAGACGTTCCACGTCATTGACAGCGGATGCCATAGTGTCTTGGAGAGCATAAAGGGAAAATGTGTTACGTTACTAAGCAGAAAACAAATCTTTAAAGAAAAACTGAAGACATTTGTCCAATATGAATACTGTTACCGGTAGTTTCTGTATATATCCATAAATATGAAATACTCAGTAGCCCTCCACATCATTAGATATATGACTCGGTGGGCAGCTATCATTAGCCTAATCTAATTAGACTAGTGGACACTTTCATGTATTCTATGTACCATACCCTCACCCCTTCTGTAATCAGCTAAATAACATTTTGCATGAAAAGAGTTTGGGATGGGAAATTTTAAATATTCAGGTGTTAGAGAGCTTCTCCAGGTCAACGTACCCATGTGGAAGAAAATATATATTCAATATATATTTTAAAAATATTCTTTCCAAATATATTGCCATATATTTGAAATACTACAATTCAATATATATATATATATATACATATTTACAGAAATATATTTTGAAATATATTGAATATGGCCAAAATTGTAGTATTTCAAACATATGGCAATATATTTGGGAAGAATATTTTTATATGTTTCAAATATATTTTTCTTCCATGTGGGTACGCACAATAAAAGGCAGCCAACCCCATCGGTTATGTAACAATGGAAGGCACTGAAGCTGCTATCTGGAGACAAAGGATGGCTCACCCCTATTATTTATATAAACAAATCATGGACCTGGCTGTAGGCATCCTCCCAGCTATTATTTAGCATATTATCTGGATCTAGTTGAACACCCCATGACCTTTATTTCACATACAGTTCATTATATTCCCACATCCCAGAAGCAGATAACTAACCAGATAGATAGGTTGGAGTTAATAAATGTGTGATCTGTCTAAAATATATACAAGATTATTTACATCTGCCAAAGGGGGTTTGAAACATAACGTACTGTATATCATTACCAATACTAAGTACACTTAATAAAAGTTTAAAGTCTAAAACCGTTTTCCTTTCATTTGGAATATGTACACACATATAAGTAATAATCATCACCTTTTGTACCGATCAGTGAAATAATGTCTTCCATCTGGACAGACTTGTGTGGTAGACATAACATTGAAGCAGAATAGCTAGAGCTCTACAAGTTCCTGACCCTCCTATACATTCTGAGATAATTCCTACATATTGTTCTATGGCTTCCAGCTGTATTTATAGTACATCTTCCTTAGGTTTCCTGAATATTCGGTTCCTTTGCTGATCAAAACGGGATAGAATGGACACTTTGGGGACTATGAACATAATGCATAGAATGGACACTTTGGGGACTATGAACATAATCCACTGGATTCAAGCCTGACCAAGGGCAGTAGAGGCAGCTACACCCTGTAAGAGGGAATGGTGAGGAGCCGGCTCAGTAGATCTTCCCTATATAAGAACACAAGGTTCATTAGGGTCTTCCAACAGTTCTTGTACAGTAGAATTATTTAATATCACCATGTTGTCTGGGCACAATGCACAGCTTTTTAATGAATGGAGGGACTTGTATCTTAACAAAATTAAAATATTCATTTTACTCCATTGGGGGGGCCATACACAAAAACACTGACTGAATCAGTAGGTCTGTCAAAAATAACCAAAATGTATTTTCCATCCAATACAGTAATACAATAAATAATAAACATAGTTCAGCATTGATGGGAAGGTGTATCTGCTGCCAGGAACACCTTAGTGACCCTAAAATTCCTGGAAGAAACTGCAAAGTAAAGACTAAACATACCAGAATGCCTAGTTTCCAGTTTCATTGCACAAAATCAGGAGATTGTACACAGAGCTCAGCCAATTAAGAAGTGTAATTTTAATCAGAAAATAGTTTTCTCCTTTTGTACCCAGTACAAGACAGCAGAGGCCATGCTAAAAGATAACAGAAGATATGAGTGAACCTGCCCTGAAACTTCCCTAAAACATTCCCACCAAAACTGTGAAGTCCCAGAATGACCCACAATAACCATGAGTGATGTCAGAACATCCAAACACTCAATAGTCACATCCCTTCTCAGGAACCTTACAAACATTTTCAAGGCATTTTCCTTCTCAATGATTTAGGTTTTTATATATTTAATATACACCTCATAAATCTCTGCAGGATTATTATCAGAATGTTCATTAAATAATAAAGATCCATTGATTGGTTAGATGAAAGTGACCTTACCTCAATGTGGTGGAAGATTCAGTTGAGATGATGATGGATTAGGTTTCCTGAATATTCGGTTCCTTTGCTGATCAAAATGGGACACGGTCACCAAATCTGCAGCTGTGTTGTAGTAGATGAGTAGATGGGACAGGGTCTCTGTAAGTAGAGTTACTGATCAGAGGAGGGAGAGGCCCGCTTTATACAAGGGAGATGGGCGGGGAAGGCAGAGATTGGAGGATTTCCATCAGCTGACTTCTAATGGAAATGTTGTGTAAATGACTCCAGATTGTTATTCCCAATTTGCATATAAACAGGTATTCTAGGGAATAGGTGATAGGGTAAAACAAGATGAAACCCAAATAATTTACAGAGCTGTAAAATAAAAATTTTCACCATTTGAAGTATAGAATGGCAAATTATTATTGTTTTATAAGATTAAATTTTTTTACCTGATTGATTGTAGAGTGAACATCTAATACAAGAGAGAGTACTAAACAAATCATTTATCGAGAAAAAAATCTCCTTGTACATCAGCAGTAGGTTCTTGCTGTTCTTTTATACCATTATGTCTTATTTCCAGTAACATTGTACACCAATGGATTTGGTTTAAAAAACATTTTTTGAAAATAAAAATAATAAATGAGCAGAAAAATGTAATTGGCATAAAATAGGTTGCAGAACCTGTCAGGATAGAAATATTGGAGCTGCTATGTCTGGATTTATTTCTGGAGATTCATCTCCAAACATCCCGATTATTTGTTCACTACTTGGTGGGTCATTGAGCTAGAACAAGCCATGTGTATATCAAGTCATGGAAAATTTCATACTGATGATGTTCTGGGTGAATGTGTACAAGAAGGTGGTCATATTTGCTCATTACATGTGAAGAATCTGGTTCCATCTTATGGATTTTTATTTACTTCACTTCATCTCAATGTAGATCTACAATTCTGAACTGACTGTATAAAAGCAACACACTTGCCTATTACCTTCCCTATATGTTACTTATTGTTCATCAGGGATACCTACTGCATGGAGAAACACCTGAAAATCTGAAATGTAGTAAAAATTCAAACAGCAACAGCTTAAAAATGATGGTAATTGTAGGACACCTGAGATTGTGTTATTCACTAAAAAATATACTTTGGTTTCACCTTAAACCTGAACAATGACTGCAGAATTGAGAACTTGCACCCCCAGGACAGAACTGAGCATCTCAATGGTGATGGGCTTCTGAATTGATATGTTAAAGAGAAGTAGAACACCTGGCTGAAGTGTAACTGCCAATATTGTTTCCATCACAATGGCCATGTTTATGGAAGTCCACCTCCATTGTTGGGACTAGGGGTGTCCAACTTTGGCCCTCAATGAATGCCAAATGTGCATGATTCACTCAGTATAAGAAGGAACATAAATACAACACATAGGAAGATCAAAAAATTAAATAGTGTAAAATATAATAAATACATTAAATAAATATTTGTACAGAACAAGCAAACAAAAATAAACTTTCCCAGCACACTTATAGCAAATGAGTAAAAATCAAACCATTCAGTCTAATTATCTGTGTTATAAACAGAGGTTTTAGTTGCACAACATTTAAATATATGTGGAAGCCGCAGTCTGCAGTCAGTCATAGACTGTAGTCTAGGAGATTCTCCATGTTGGAGGCAATAAATAAATTATGGTCAGTATGTCTGGAGGAAGCCTGCGTGTCCCGGCTCCAATTCCAGCAAACTAAAGAAAAATGGTAACCACTCCAATTTATAATAAGCTTCTTAAAGAAAGGTGCACATGGAAGGGCTTTGCAAACAACAAACATCATTTCCCAGAGCAGAACTTACTAGCCAGCTAAACAAAAAAAAAACACTAACAATTTGCATTAAAAAACATGCAAGTTGAGCTACATTTTCAAATATGTTGAAACCAAATTTCTCAGCAAACTGAATTGACTACTTTGGGATTTTCAAAAGTTGTGTTCCAGCGATCCCCATCCTCAGTCCTTATATACCGCCCAATAGGCCATGTTCTGGTCTCCCTAGGACATTACAGCTTTCATAAATTTCAGTCATTGACAATTATTTACAGCACCTGTGCAAGGTGAAGGAAATCCTGAAAGCATGACCTGTTGGGGGTACATGAGAACTGAGGTTGGGAACCCCTGGTCTATACTCTGGAAGATCTGTCTATCTTTATTGAAGTGAAAAGGAACTTTCATGAAATGTTAAAAAAATAAACTGATTGCGGTGTTAACCCTTCCCTACAGTAACACGTGATAATGTATGATCTGCAGTGCCGTGTGTTGTTCATTTGGAATGGAACCCCAACACACGACTCCATTATTTTGTATGCCGGGGCTGATGGGTAAATCCTCTTTAAAATAAAATGTGAAGATCAAATCCTCTTTTCTAATGAAATCTATTATGGCGTACATACAGTAGAAGCTGATGGGCAAATCTTGTTTATCTTTTTCAAACAAGATTATCCAGCATTACTGCGTTTTCAAAAGAGAGTGACTCTCCTTAGAAAAAAAAAAACATAAAAAATTCAGATGAATGAATATCCAGCAAACCTTCACCAGAAATGATGTATGAATAGACCAAAATTTGGAAATTATAAAACAAAACCAAACAAGTTCACATATCTGTTTGAAATGTAATTCAGTTTCTTTGATCTATAATGAAGTGATGGTCTACATCAGGGGGATTGAATTAAACTTCAAGGAGGTCCGGTAACTAAAATTTTCTTCCAGCCGAGGTCTGAATATCAAGTTTGTCTACATGGTGACTTTGCTTTGTAATCATGCATACAAACTTGCTTTAAATTGTTAATGTAGATTTTTTTTTTTTGGTGTTTCATACGTTTGTAGCAAAGATGACTGTTAATAAATCAAATTACAGACTAAAAACTTGGACACTGATAATCTACTTACAGAATAGAAAGAATGTTGTCAGCACATTTGATAACGCATCAGAGACTTTAATGAAAGTGATTTGATGGAGCTTCCAATTTTTTGTTTGCTTTGAAAATTTCAATTTTGTAATGAATTGAATTTGCCAAAAGAAAATCAAATTCACAATTAGAATTTGATTCCTTTTGAAAAAAAAATTCCATCTTGCTACTTTTTCATCACTAAGAGTGAAATCATAGATATGACCCCATTCTGTCTTTAAAAAAAAAATGTATTTTCTAAAAAATAAATTCAACCTGCTGAAGTCATGTGGCTTCATGATTCTTAAGCCAGCCATAGGTCACTGCTGAACTGGCCAAGATTTCACCCATCAATGGGCGGGCTGATTGTACCCAGTTGAATTGATGTATGATTTGGGTACAACCAGCCTTTTGGATTTTTACATACAAATATTACCAGCAACTATAGCTGCTAGCAGTAATCACTGTGTTCTCCCGGCAGGGATTGCTCCCTACACCCCCACACAGAGAGAACACAATGGCTCTGTAGGAGGGACTCCCCATCAACACTGACCCATGGTTGCAGGAAAGAAAGTCGCATCATTTTATGACCTGCCTCAGTTACACCTCTAAAGAAGGGTGGGTGTCACCATCACATTTCAATGTCCATGTTTAGTTAAAAGGACTCACTATTGTGTAGATCAATATATCCAGCTTTAAACCTTCGGGACAGCAACAAAGAATAGAAACACAGAAAAGTGATGGCAGAAAAAGACTGAGTGGCCCATGGAGTCTGCCCATTTTTTTAATTTATTTTTTTTTCAGGGGGGTTGTTTTTTGGTTTATGTTTTTTTTTTGTCTGAGTATAGATCTATGCTTGTCCCAAGCATGTTTGAAGCTATGTACTGTTGACGGGCTCACTACCTCTACTAGAAGTTTATTCCAAGTATCAACTACTCTTTCAGTAAAATAATACTTTCTGAAATTAGTTTTGAACTTTCCTCCAGTTAGTTTGAGGTCATGTCCCCGTGTTGTAGATTTTGGTGTCATGTTGAAAATCCTGCCCTCCTGAACCTTATTCACCCCTTTGATGTATTTAAAGGTTTCAGTCAAGTCTCCCCTTTCCCTTCTTTCCTCCAGGCTGTACATGTTAAGTTCTTGAAGTTGTTTTTGATATGTTTTATCCCCCAGAACTTTCACCATTTTTGTTGCCTGTCACTGGACTCGTTCTATCTTATCAATATATTTTTGTATATGAGGCCTCCAGAACTGGACACAGAATTCTAAATGAGGTCTAACTAAAGATCTGTAAAGGGGAATCAGGACCTCCTTCCTCCTGCTGGTGACCCCTCTAGTGATATAAAGATCTATATAAAGGAATCAGGACCTCCTTCCTCCTGCTGGTGACCCCTCTAGTGATATAAAGATCTGTAAAGGGGAATCAGGACCTCCTTCCTCCTGCTGGTGACCCCTCTAGTGATATAAAGATCTATATAAAGGAATCAGGACCTCCTTCCTCCTGCTGGTGACCCCTCTAGTGATATAAAGATCTATATAGAGGAATCAGGACCTCCTTCCTCCTCCTAGTGACCCCACTAGTGATATAAAGATCTATGTAGAGGAATCAGAACCTCCCACCTCCTGCCGGTGACCCCTCTAATGATATAAAGATCTATATAGGGAAATCAGGACCTCCTTTCTCCTTCTGGTGACCCCTCTAGTGATGAATTCTAGAATTCTATTTGATTTCCCTACTGCCTGGTCACACTGCTCATTTTGCAATCATGTGAAATAAGTACCCTCAAATCCTCTGTAGTTCTGGCCAACACTATACCCCCAATGTTGTACTCTCTCAAATGATTTTTTCCCAGGTGTATAACTTAACATTTAGAAACACTGAACTGCAATTCCCACTTTTTTTACCAATCTTCCAGCAATGCCAAATCATGTTCCATGTTACAGACACCTCCAGGGATATCAACCCTATTGCACACCTTTGTGTCATCAGCAAAGAGACATCCCCTACCCAGCAAACCTTTAGTTATATCACTTACATTAGATTAGATTCAATAGAAAAGAAAATAGTATGGAGACCTGCGGTACACCATTCGTGACCGGTCTATTTTCTAAGTGAATCCTATTTACAACCACACTCTGGTATCTATCCTGTAGCCAGCTGCATATCTACTGAACCACCCAATGGCTAAATCCTAGCTTGTACAACTATTCAGTAGGCGATTGGATACACAGCCAATGTGTATCCAAAAATATTTATTTTGTCTCCAATTTTGGATAAAGTAGGGAGGGATTAGAACCCCTGTAATGGTTTTATTGCTGTCTGTTTCCTCACTGGAGAGATCAAACCAATTGCCCTGGTGAGCATAGATACTAGGACTGAGATAAAAGTGAGAGAAAATCTGAACATTTTTGATGACCTGCCCAAAATTCAAGCAATGGGTGTTCCTGTCTGCACCCTTCCACATGACACCCTTCAATCTAAAATAACCGGATACTCATTCAAAGTTCTTTTTTTTAACCCTTTAATGTTCACATTGCTCAGCCATCCAACAGCAGCAAACGTTAGTCTTTCCATCACATTTCGTGAATTTTCTCCAATCCTCCTGTGTCTGGTGCCATGGGTTTATGGATTATGGATTAACTCTACAACAGTACATCACTAAAAAATAATAAAATAAAATAGAAAAATAGAGGGAACATGATCAACAAAAGTGATGGGATGCAGTACCTACAGTAAGCATACAATGGACAATAGTACAGGTGGACCCCCCAGGAAGACAACAGGAACAGTAAACACTGGCAGTGTTATCCTAATGACTACCACAACCAATTCAACAGACAATGTTAGCTGTGCAGGACCTCAAGAGTAAATTTGAACTTATAATAATGTATTCTAGATGCAACGGATATTAAAAACACAATCCAATGAATATGTATCTGCCAAACAGATCACACATACACAGCTCTATACCCTAGAACATTTTTTAACCTCACACAGAAAGACCAAAACTCATATTTATTTAAAATAATTGAAAGTAACTTCTATGAATTAACATTTTTGAGAATGCTGAAAACAATTAAATTCCCCTCATACACTACTGCTGTAACTCTCACTTCCCCACAAAATACAATGTGTCCATTAACATAAATAATAACAAAACAACACTGTTAGGGATATTATTTAAAAAAAAAAGTCAAGCTTTATTGCCTTATAAAATAAAAAAATCCAAGAGAATAAAAATAAGTAAACATTTTTACAAAAACAAAACAGCTTTCTGTGCCTTTCTAATAAAAATATGTCACCAACAAAAACACAAATCCAAGAAACTGAAGTAAGTTGAGCAAAAAAGAAACAAATCAAATTAAACCAAAAATTTCCCACCCATGACATCCTCCCATTATATTGATCTGTTTTTAATGGACTGTCCAATATAATTTTGGGATATCTAAATATTTTTAAAAATTCTGTGGTGTATCCTCATTTTTTTTTGTTCTCCCTCCTTGATTTGGAGTTCTTCCAATACCAGCTAATAAAACAAAAGGTACGTAGTTTATCTGTGCTACATGGAAAAAAGAAACAAAACAAATCAAACCCAAAATTTCCCACTCATGATATCCTCCCATTATATTGATCTGTTTTTAACCTCCCTGGCGGTATGATTATTTCAGATTTTTGGTGCTGAAAGCGGTACCATTATTTTGCATGGAAATATGTAGTTTTTTTATTGTAGGCTGTAATATTTAGGAATAACTCACTGAAATCTGTCCGAACAAGAGTCTAGTAAACATCCCGGGTAGGATAAAATTTGAAACACAAAATCATAAATTATAATTTAATAAATAATCATAAAAAATAATATAATAATAATAATACATTTAATTCAATAATGTAATCAAACCAAAAACACTGAAATTTGAAATATAACGCCATAATAAGTTTGCACATTGCTGAGCAAAGTCGCAAAATCGTTCTCAGTGTCTGATGACGAATTTCCCCACGAATCATTATCACTCAATTCTGCAAGTGGTTCTGATTTACTATCGCTGTTCTCTAGCTGATCTAAACCGCATTTGACCTAAAGGGACACTTTTTGGACGCCATGGACGTTTCTCAGTTTCCAGGCAGAAAGAACAGACAAAATGCAGGCGGGGCGCCGGACAAAGCACTCGGGACAAAATGTATGTGAAATGGGTTGAGACAGCAATGTTTTACTATGTAAAATGTAAAAAAACCCCAAAAATTACATTTTTTAAAATTTTTAAATTTCCCGCATCCGGCGGCGCCCGTACCTCCCGACGTCACAGGGACAGGACACAGAAGCCGGATGCCGGCATCCGCCGAAGGAGATGGCCGGGGACGCTGCAGGGGACACATCGTGGGAGCGCAGGGTAAGGTAAGTGAAGAACAAATGCCGGAGCAGTGCCGCATGGTATTCCCGAGTGTAGCTCTGGGTTACCGCTCTTGGTACTGAAATGTTACCCCGATCTACACTTGGGAATACCGCCAAGGAGGTTAATGGACTTTCCAATATAATTTTAAGATATCTAAATATTTTTTTAAACATTCTGTGGTGTATCCATATTTTTTGAGTTCTCCCTCCTTGATTTGGAGTTCTTCCAATACCAGCTAATAAAACAAAAGGTACCTAGTTTATCTGTGCTACATGGAAAACCCTCACTTGAGTGTTCTGACAAATGGTCACAAATTAAGTTACCCAAAATTTAAATGCTTTACTAAATTATATCACTAGAGATAACAGATCTCAGAGAAAGTTTGTAGTTATAGCAACCTTCCAGCACATCTTTTTGGAGGGAAAATTACAGGGTCTCCAATGGTCAAGTTAGGCATTCCTGAAAGGCTGAACACCCTTATTGCATATCTAACCAAGAGGATCCTTTGAAATGGGTATCTGGAAAACAAAGAGATCTGGACCCCATTGTCTACATAACAATCAAGGCACCAAATAGTCTCAGTCTATTGTCACACCTAGCATACAGTATCACCTGTAATTAATAGAATATCCCCCCTGGGCAGCTTACATTCAATTAAACAATTCCCATCTATCTTCACAACCCGGACAGATAAGACAACGTATTACACAACCATATCGATCAAACTCTAAATAAAATATATTTTCTATTATAAAATTATTTATATCTGTCAATGGAGATCTCATATACATTTATATTGCAACTCATGTGGACCCTTTTGTTTAATTCAACAGGAGTACAACATTGTACATAAAAATCTCACAGGTCTAATGCTATGAGCTCTGGCTGAGAACATAAAGATCACATTGACCGGGAAAGTTCCTGAAAATGTTTTTTTTAAGGTTCCTGAAAAGAGATTGTGGTCCATTCTGAGACTTCATAGTTTAAGAGAGAGTGTTCTAGGGAAGTGCCACTAATATCTTCTGATGGCCTTTAGCATGGCGTCTGCTATCTTGTACTGGGTACAAAAAGTGAAGCAACAATTTTCCATGTTTGGTTTTATATGATGGTTTTATATGATGTAAGTATCTGCCAGAAATATTGGTGGCCACCAAGATACTTATGGCAGCAGATACACCTTTCCATCAATGCTGGCCAATGTTTATTACATTCCTTCCTGAAGGACTTTTAGCAAAAAATGAGTCTTTGGACCCCCAGTTACTAAGAGGGCCCCCACACACAACTGAACTGGTAACTATTGGATATATCCTGGCACTTATTTATGTATAGCTATATGTCTTGGCTTTTAGATAAGTTTTTTTTATACTTGGTCTAGTTATAACCTTGCTTGATAATTTTCTTGTATATAAATAGATTGCTGGTTTTCTATATTTTAACTCTACTCCATAAATTTCTGTTGTGGAGTAGATGTGGAGGTCTATTGAGCATTTCATATTTATAGCTATATAACTGAGGGTAACCGTATTCGCATTGGACACATTTCTATGCTTTCTCATCAAAAATGTGTTTACTGACTAATAATTAGAGATGAGCGAATCGAACCAGGCGAACCGGAATTCGAGTCGAATTTCAGGAAATATTCGATTCGCGTCGAATCCGAAATTTTGCCTACTTCGGGTGCGCGAATCGAACATTTCCCGATCAGCCGGCAAAAGTGTCCCTGCAGTGAGCTCCGCTATTTCTGACAGTTCTCTGACAGAAGGAACACATGTTTAGCGGTTGAAACATTGTATCTATTAGTTTCCATTTAGGATACAGATGTTTCAACCGCTGTACATGTGAAGAAGCTGTCAGAGAACTGTCAGAAATAGAGGAACTCTGCACATACACTTTTTGCCGGCTTGGAATTATTCTTCTTTTCATCCTACTTCTTCTTCTTCTTCATCCTCATCCTCTTCTTCTGAGGATGAGGATGAGGATGAAGAAGAAGAAGAGGAAGTAGGATGAAAAGAAGAATAATTCCAAGCCGGCAAAAAGTGTATGTGCAGAGCTCCTCTAAGTGTATCTGCAGAGCTCCTCTAAGTGTATCTGCAGAATAGAGGAACTCTGCACATACACTTTTTGCCGGAAACCGCTGTATGGAGGGAATGTCCCATAACTGTCAGAAATAGACTATTTCTGACAGTTCTGGGACATTCACTCCATACAGCGGTTTCAACCGCTGTATGGAGGGAATGTCATAGAACTGTCAGAAATAGACTATTTCTGACAGTTCTGGGACATTCACTCCATACAGCGGTTGAAACATTGTATCTATTTTTTTCCATAAATGACATTCTGCAAATACACTTAGAGGAGCGCTGCAGATACACTTTTTGCCGGCTTGGAATTAATCTTATTTTCATCCTACTTCTTCTTCATCCTCATCCTCATAAGAAGAAGAAGAAGAAGTAGGATGAAAATAAGAATAATTCCAAGCCGGCAAAAAGTGTATCTGCAGCGCTCCTCTAAGTGTATCTGCAGAATGTCATTTATGGAAAAGAATAGATACAATGTTTCAACCGCTGTATGGAGTGAATGTCCAAGAACTGTCAGAAATAGACTATTTATAACAGTTCTGGGACATTCACTCCATACAGCGGTTTCAACCGCTGTATGGAGGGAATGTCATAGAACTGTCAGAAATAGACTATTAATGACAGTTCTGGGACTGTCCTTCCATACAGCGGTTGAAACATTGTATCTATTTGTTTCCATAAATGACATTCTGCAGATACACTTAGAGGAGCGCTGCAGATACACTTTTTGCCTACTTCTTCTTCTTCTTCTTCATCCTCATCCTCTTCTTCTTCTTATAAGGATGAGGATGAAGAAGAAGAAGAAGAAGTAGGATGAAAATAAGATTAATTCCAAGCCGGCAAAATGTGTATCTGCAGCGCTCCTCTAAGTGTATTTGCAGAATGTCATTTATGGAAAAAAATAGATACAATGTTTCAACCGCTGTATGGAAGGAATGTCATAGAACTGTCAGAAATAGACTATTTCTAACAGTTCTGGGACATTCCTTCCATACAGCGGTTGAAACATTGTATCTATTTGTTTCCATAAATGGATCTATTTATGGAAACAAATAGATACAATGTTTCAACCGCTGTATGGAAGGAATGTCCCAGAACTTTCATAAATAGTCTATTTCTGACAGTTCTATGACATTCCCTCCATACAGCGGTTTCAACCGCTGTATGGAGTGAATGTCCCAGAACTGTCAGAAATAGTGTATTTCTGACAGTTATGGGACATTCACTCCATACAGCGGTTGAAACATTGTATCTATTTTTTTCCATAAATGACATTCTGCAGATACACTTAGAGGAGCGCTGCAGATACACTTTTTGCCGGCTTGGAATTAATCTTATTTTCATCCTACTTCTTCTTCTTCATCCTCATCCTCATAAGAAGAAGAAGTAGGATGAAAATAAGAATAATTCCAAGCCGGCAAAAAGTGTATCTGCAGCGCTCCTCTAAGTGTATATGCAGAATGTAATTTATGGAAAAAAATAGATACAATGTTTCAACCGCTGTATGGAGTGAATGTCCCATAACTGTCATAAATAGACTATTTTTGACAGTTCTGGGACATTCACTCCATACAGCGGTTTCAACCGCTGTATGGAGGGAATGTCATAGAACTGTCAGAAATAGACTATTTCTAACAGTTCTGTGACATTCCTTCCATACAGCGGTTGAAACATTGTATCTATTTGTTTCCATAAATGGATCCATTTATGGAAACAAATAGATACAATGTTTCAACCGCTGTATGGAAGGAATGTCCCATAACTGTCAGAAATAGACTATTTCTGACAGTTCTGGGACATTCACTCCATACAGCGGTTTCAACCGCTGTATGGAGGGAATGTCATAGAACTGTCAGAAATAGACTATTTATGACAGTTCTGGGACATTCACTCCATACAGCGGTTGAAACATTGTATCTATTTTTTTCCATAAATGACATTCTGCAAATACACTTAGAGGAGCGCTGCAGATACACTTTTTGCCGGCTTGGAATTAATCTTATTTTCATCCTACTTCTTCTTCTTCATCCTCATCCTCATAAGAAGAAGAAGTAGGATGAAAATAAGAATAATTCCAAGCCGGCAAAAAGTGTATCTGCAGCGCTCCTCTAAGTGTATATGCAGAATGTCATTTATGGAAAAAAATAGATACAATGTTTCAACCGCTGTATGGAGTGAATGTCCCATAACTGTCATAAATAGACTATTTCTGACAGTTCTGGGACATTCACTCCATACAGCGGTTTCAACCGCTGTATGGAGGGAATGTCATAGAACTGTCAGAAATAGACTATTAATGACAGTTCTGGGACTGTCCTTCCATACAGCGGTTGAAACATTGTATCTATTTGTTTCCATAAATGGATCCATTTATGGAAACAAATAGATACAATGTTTCAACCGCTGTATGGAAGGAATGTCCCAGAACTGTTAGAAATAGTCTATTTCTGACAGTTCTATGACATTCCCTCCATACAGCGGTTGAAACCGCTGTATGGAGTGAATGTCCCAGAACTGTCAGAAATAGTCTATTTCTGACAGTTATGGGACATTCACTCCATACAGCGGTTGAAACATTGTATCTATTTTTTTCCATAAATGACATTCTGCAGATACACTTAGAGGAGCGCTGCAGATACACTTTTTGCCTACTTCTTCTTCTTCATCCTCATCCTCTTCTTCTTCTTATAAGGATGAGGATGAAGAAGAAGAAGAAGAAGAAGAAGAAGTAGGATGAAAATAAGATTAATTCCAAGCCGGCAAAATGTGTATCTGCAGCGCTCCTCTAAGTGTATTTGCAGAATGTCATTTATGGAAAAAAATAGATACAATGTTTCAACCGCTGTATGGAGTGAATGTCCCATAACTGTCAGAAATAGACTATTTCTGACAGTTCTGGGACATTCACTCCATACAGCGGTTGAAACCGCTGTATGGAGGGAATGTCATAGAACTGTCAGAAATAGACTATTTCTAACAGTTCTGTGACATTCCTTCCATACAGCGGTTGAAACATTGTGTCTATTTGTTTCCATAAATGGATCCATTTATGGAAACAAATAGATACAATGTTTCAACCGCTGTATGGAAGGAATGTCCCATAACTGTCAGAAATAGACTATTTCTGACAGTTCTGGGACATTCACTCCATACAGCGGTTTCAACCGCTGTATGGAGGGAATGTCATAGAACTGTCAGAAATAGACTATTTCTAACAGTTCTGTGACATTCCTTCCATACAGCGGTTGAAACATTGTATCTATTTGTTTCCATAAATGGATCCATTTATGGAAACAAATAGATACAATGTTTCAACCGCTGTATGGAAGGAATGTCCCATAACTGTCAGAAATAGACTATTTCTGACAGTTCTGGGACATTCACTCCATACAGCGGTTTCAACCGCTGTATGGAGGGAATGTCATAGAACTGTCAGAAATAGACTATTTATGACAGTTCTGGGACATTCACTCCATACAGCGGTTGAAACATTGTATCTATTTTTTTCCATAAATGACATTCTGCAAATACACTTAGAGGAGCGCTGCAGATACACTTTTTGACGGCTTGGAATTAATCTTATTTTCATCCTACTTCTTCTTCTTCATCCTCATCCTCATAAGAAGAAGAAGTAGGATGAAAATAAGAATAATTCCAAGCCGGCAAAAAGTGTATCTGCAGCGCTCCTCTAAGTGTATATGCAGAATGTCATTTATGGAAAAAAATAGATACAATGTTTCAACCGCTGTATGGAGTGAATGTCCCATAACTGTCATAAATAGACTATTTCTGACAGTTCTGGGACATTCACTCCATACAGCGGTTTCAACCGCTGTATGGAGGGAATGTCATAGAACTGTCAGAAATAGACTATTAATGACAGTTCTGGGACTGTCCTTCCATACAGCGGTTGAAACATTGTATCTATTTGTTTCCATAAATGGATCCATTTATGGAAACAAATAGATACAATGTTTCAACCGCTGTATGGAAGGAATGTCCCAGAACTGTTAGAAATAGTCTATTTCTGACAGTTCTATGACATTCCCTCCATACAGCGGTTGAAACCGCTGTATGGAGTGAATGTCCCAGAACTGTCAGAAATAGTCTATTTCTGACAGTTATGGGACATTCACTCCATACAGCGGTTGAAACATTGTATCTATTTTTTTCCATAAATGACATTCTGCAGATACACTTAGAGGAGCGCTGCAGATACACTTTTTGCCTACTTCTTCTTCTTCATCCTCATCTTCTTCTTCTTCTTATAAGGATGAGGATGAAGAAGAAGAAGAAGAAGAAGAAGTAGGATGAAAATAAGATTAATTCCAAGCCGGCAAAATGTGTATCTGCAGCGCTCCTCTAAGTGTATTTGCAGAATGTCATTTATGGAAAAAAATAGATACAATGTTTCAACCGCTGTATGGAGTGAATGTCCCATAACTGTCAGAAATAGACTATTTCTGACAGTTCTGGGACATTCACTCCATACAGCGGTTGAAACCGCTGTATGGAGGGAATGTCATAGAACTGTCAGAAATAGACTATTTCTAACAGTTCTGTGACATTCCTTCCATACAGCGGTTGAAACATTGTGTCTATTTGTTTCCATAAATGGATCCATTTATGGAAACAAATAGATACAATGTTTCAACCGCTGTATGGAAGGAATGTCCCATAACTGTCAGAAATAGACTATTTCTGACAGTTCTGGGACATTCACTCCATACAGCGGTTTCAACCGCTGTATGGAGGGAATGTCATAGAACTGTCAGAAATAGACTATTTATGACAGTTCTGGGACATTCACTCCATACAGCGGTTGAAACATTGTATCTATTTTTTTCCATAAATGACATTCTGCAAATACACTTAGAGGAGCGCTGCAGATACACTTTTTGCCGGCTTGGAATTAATCTTATTTTCATCCTACTTCTTCTTCTTCATCCTCATCCTCATAAGAAGAAGAAGTAGGATGAAAATAAGAATAATTCCAAGCTGGCAAAAAGTGTATCTGCAGCGCTCCTCTAAGTGTATATGCAGAATGTCATTTATGGAAAAAAATAGATACAATGTTTCAACCGCTGTATGGAGTGAATGTCCCAGAACTGTCAGAAATAGACTATTTATGACAGTTCTGGGACATTCACTCCATACAGCGGTTGAAACCGCTGTATGGAGGGAATGTCATAGAACTGTCAGAAATAGACTATTAATGACAGTTCTGGGACATTCCTTTCATACAGCGGTTGAAACATTGTATCTATTTGTTTCCATAAATGGATCCATTTATGGAAACAAATAGATACAATGTTTCAACCGCTGTATGGAAGGAATGTCCCAGAACTGTTAGAAATAGTCTATATCTGACAGTTCTATGACATTCCCTCCATACAGCGGTTTCAACCGCTGTATGGAGTGAATGTCACAGAACTGTCAGAAATAGTCTATTTCTAACAGTTATGGGACATTCACTCCATACAGCGGTTGAAACCGCTGTATGGAGGGAATGTCATAGAACTGTCAGAAATAGACTATTTATGACAGTTCTGGGACATTCCTTCCATACAGCGGTTGAAACATTGTATCTATTTGTTTCCATAAATGAATCCATTTATGGAAACAAATAGATACAATGTTTCAACCGCTGTATGGAAGGAATGTCCCAGAACTGTTAGAAATAGTCTATTTCTGACAGTTCTATGACATTCCCTCCATACAGCGGTTGAAACCGCTGTATGGAGTGAATGTCCCAGAACTGTCAGAAATAGTCTATTTCTGACAGTTATGGGACATTCACTCCATACAGCGGTTGAAACATTGTATCTATTTTTTTCCATAAATGACATTCTGCAGATACACTTAGAGGAGCGCTGCAGATACACTTTTTGCCTACTTCTTCTTCTTCTTCTTCATCCTCATCCTCTTCTTCTTCTTATAAGGATGAGGATGAAGAAGAAGAAGAAGAAGAAGAAGAAGAAGAAGAAGTAGGATGAAAATAAGATTAATTCCAAGCCGGCAAAATGTGTATCTGCAGCGCTCCTCTAAGTGTATTTGCAGAATGTCATTTATGGAAAAAAATAGATACAATGTTTCAACCGCTGTATGGAGTGAATGTCCCATAACTGTCAGAAATAGACTATTTCTGACAGTTCTGGGACATTCACTCCATACAGCGGTTGAAACCGCTGTATGGAGGGAATGTCATAGAACTGTCAGAAATAGACTATTTCTAACAGTTCTGTGACATTCCTTCCATACAGCGGTTGAAACATTGTATCTATTTGTTTCCATAAATGGATCCATTTATGGAAACAAATAGATACAATGTTTCAACCGCTGTATGGAAGGAATGTCCCATAACTGTCAGAAATAGACTATTTCTGACAGTTCTGGGACATTCACTCCATACAGCGGTTTCAACCGCTGTATGGGGGGAATGTCATAGAACTGTCAGAAATAGACTATTTCTAACAGTTCTGGGACATTCCTTCCATACAGCGGTTGAAACATTGTATCTATTTGTTTCCATAAATGGATCCATTTATGGAAACACATAGATACAATGTTTCAACCGCTGTATGGAAGGAATGTCCCATAACTGTCAGAAATAGACTATTTCTGACAGTTCTGGGACATTCACTCCATACAGCGGTTTCAACCGCTGTATGGAGGGAATGTCATAGAACTGTCAGAAATAGACTATTTATGACAGTTCTGGGACATTCACTCCATACAGCGGTTGAAACATTGTATCTATTTTTTTCCATAAATGACATTCTGCAAATACACTTAGAGGAGCGCTGCAGATACACTTTTTGCCGGCTTGGAATTAATCTTATTTTCATCCTACTTCTTCTTCTTCATCCTCATCCTCATAAGAAGAAGAAGAAGAAGTAGGATGAAAATAAGAATAATTCCAAGCCGGCAAAAAGTGTATCTGCAGCGCTCCTCTAAGTGTATATGCAGAATGTCATTTATGGAAAAAAATAGATACAATGTTTCAACCGCTGTATGGAGTGAATGTCCCAGAACTGTCAGAAATAGACTATTTATGACAGTTCTGGGACATTCACTCCATACAGCGGTTTCAACCGCTGTATGGAGGGAATGTCATAGAACTGTCAGAAATAGACTATTAATGACAGTTCTGGGACATTCCTTTCATACAGCGGTTGAAACATTGTATCTATTTGTTTCCATAAATGGATCCATTTATGGAAACAAATAGATACAATGTTTCAACCGCTGTATGGAAGGAATGTCCCAGAACTGTTAGAAATAGTCTATTTCTGACAGTTCTATGACATTCCCTCCATACAGCGGTTTCAACCGCTGTATGGAGTGAATGTCCCAGAACTGTCAGAAATAGTCTATTTCTAACAGTTATGGGACATTCACTCCATAAAGCGGTTGAAACCGCTGTATGGAGGGAATGTCATAGAACTGTCAGAAATAGACTATTTATGACAGTTCTGGGACATTCCTTCCATACAGCGGTTGAAACATTGTATCTATTTGTTTCCATAAATGAATCCATTTATGGAAACAAATAGATACAATGTTTCAACCGCTGTATGGAAGGAATGTCCCAGAACTGTTAGAAATAGTCTATTTCTGACAGTTCTATGACATTCCCTCCATACAGCGGTTGAAACCGCTGTATGGAGTGAATGTCCCAGAACTGTCAGAAATAGACAGAAACTGTCACAGAACTGTCCTTCTTCTCATCCTTCTCCTTCTTCTCATCCTTCTCCTTCTTCTCATCCTTCTTCTCATCCCTCTTCTCATCCTTCTCCTTCTTCTCATCCTTCTCCTTCTCCTTCTTCTCATCCTTCTCCTTCTCCTTCTTCTCATCCTTCTCCTTCTCCTTCTTCTCATCCTTCTCCTTCTCCATCTTCTCATCCTTCTCCTTTTCCTTCTTCTCATCCTTCTCCTTCTGCTTCTCCTTCTCCTTATTCTCATCCTTCTCCTTCTTCTCATCCTTCTCCTTCTTCTCATCCTTCTCCTTCTTCTCATCCTTCTCTTTCTTCTCATCCTTCTCCTTCTTCTCATCCTGCTCCTTCTCCTTCTTCTCATCCTTCTCCTTCTTCTCATCCTTCTCCTTCTCCTTATCCTTCTCCTTCTCCTTCTTCTCATCCTTCTCCTTCTTCTCATCCTTCTCCTTCTCCATCTTCTCATCCTTCTCCTTCTTCTCATCCTTCTCCTTCTTCTCATCCTTCTCCTTCTTCTCATCCTTCTCCTTCTCCTCATCCTTCTCCTTCTTCTCATCCTTCTCCTTCTCCTTCTTCTCATCCTTCTCCTTCTCCTTCTTCTCATCCTTCTCCTTCTCCATCTTCTCATCCTTCTCCTTCTCCTTCTTCTCATCCTTCTCCTTCTTCTCATCCTTCTCCTTCTCCTCATCCTTCTCCTTCTCCTTCTTCTCATCCTTCTCCTTCTCCTTCTTCTCATCCTTCTCCTTCTTCTCATCCTTCTCCTTCTCCTTCTTCTCATCCTTTTCCTTCTCCATCTTCTCATCCTTCTCCTTCTCCTTCTTCTCATCCTTCTCCTTCTCCTTCTTCTCATCCTTCTCCTTCTCCTTCTTCTCATCCTTCTCCTTCTCCTTCTTCTCATCCTTCTCCTTCTCCTTCTCCTTCCTGATCTCCAAGGGCATTTAAATTAAAGGTACAGTGTTCTGCACTAATTTAAAGGCTCTCTGAAGCCTAGAAACCCTTTTTATAAGCCATCTTCGTAGCGAAGAAATTCGCATCGAATCGAATTTCATACTGGAATTCGCCGAATCAGCCGAATCGAATTGTTCAATACTTCGCTCATCTCTACTAATAATGTACCATGTTTGATTTTTTTTTTTTGCTCTCTAGAACACTATGGCCTCCATTGCCCATGATGTGGACCTTCTTCTGTATAGATTGGTCTCCTTCCATTCACAAGGAATAAAGAAGGTAGACATACAGGAGCGTTTCCTCATTCTGCAGGAACTTGGAAAAGGTGGATTTGGGAAAGTATTCTTGGCAAACGACAGGAAAACAGGTCAGTGAACAAATCTAATCACCATTGCAGTGACCTCTACAAATATTTATGTATATGTACTGTATGTAAATTTGATCTGCAAGACAGACTTTTTTAAGAGGTCATCAATTGTAGACTTACTCTAAATTAAAAGGAGCAGTAAAGTAGAATCCCTGTGTAACACTCTATATATAGAACAGCAGGAATATGGAGTGAACCTATATGGCCCAATGATGGAATGTATTACATCTCTATGAAAGGACTACATCTGGATGCAACAGATCATATTAGAATGATTTTCAAGTGAAACATACAGAAATTACCAGCTTAACATTTCCAATTCTTGATCTAAGGTAGAAAAATGGCATTGAAGGTCATGGAGAAAAACAGAACCACTCAGATGTCTTTCCTCCGGGAGTTCAGTATTTCATCCTTACTTTCAGTTCACCTCAACATCATCAGATGCTGTGGAAATGCCTTCATCACCACCAACCACCACCAACCACTTTGTATTTGCCCAAGAACTGGCACGTCTTGGTGATCTTTGGTTTGGATAGAGTTAAGAAAAGTTAAAATTCCTGTCAAATTATTTTATGCTATTTGTATCCTTTTGAAAAGATTTCCTTTCACTTCCTCTACTAGAGTTGCAACAGGAAGTGAATGAGAGGAAATTCCTTTAGTTGACATTAGTAGAGGTGTCCATGTTGAAAAATATACGCTTGTCTTTTGTTCTGACTTCTCATACTTGTTCTGCGCACATACAGACATACTTATGACAAAAGAATCCATCCCTAGTCTAAAACTAAAATAGTTATAGATATACATAGAATTCAGTTGTTTCTAGCTAAATATTCTGAATTTCTCATTTCTAGACAGCTTGAGGTGATTGTAGCCATATTAGTGTACTTGCGACAGAAACAATTGAGTACTGACGTGATACTTTTTTTATTTGCACTAACAATTTTGAGGACAAGCTTTCGACTTATAGTACTACCTGGACCTTGAAGAAGGGGACATACCCCGAAAGCTTGTCCTCAAAATTGTATGTTAGTGCAAATAAAAAAAAGTATCACGTCAGTACTCAATTGTTTCTGTCATTTATTGATAAGTATTCTGAATTCCTTTTTTTTTTTTTTAGGTGGGAATTGCAGAAGACGCAGTGAAGAGGTGCGATGTGCAGATCTCAAGTGCTCTTGAATTCATTGTGGAGAAAGGACTGGTACACATGGATGTGAAGCCGGATAATGTTTTAGTGTTTGATCGGGACTGCCATTCCATCAAGCCCACATACTTTGGCCTTGCTAAGGTCAATGGCACAGTGATTAGAGGTAGGTGTGGCACCGTGTCTTACATGGCTCCAGAAATGTGCAAAATTGACACTTCATATTTCCTGGTTGTGGGTGACAGCCTTGATGTGTGGGTGTTTGGAGTAGTCATCTATTGTTTACTTACAGGAGAGCTTCCATGTGAGGATGCCATTCCCGACAATGAAAAATAAAAAAGGTTTTATTGCTTGGCAAAACAATGTCCAGATTGATAATCCTCCTAAAGCATTGACCAAGGTTGCCTCTGGGATATGAAGGATGTTTAGTGATCTTTTGGCCATTGACTATACCAAAAGGAGTCAGACTACGGAAGTGCTAAAATGTACAAGGGAAAGCTAGATAGCAGAAAAGCCCAGATTCATCCAAAAGGTGAGAGGATAAGGATACCATAGAAAGCTATTCTTCTGTGGTATATGAAGAACCCTTGTGTGAGGCCTTGAACCTGAACGCCTCACAGAACAGGGAATCCATCATGTCTAGCTCCACGTCTGGCCCATTGATCATAGACACTTCTGTATCCCAGTCAGAGATGACTCCAGAGCCACCTAAGGATGACATGGCAGAGGCACTAATCATATTTGACCATGAATTCTCTTTAAATGTTAGTGCAGAGGTAGATATTGGGTAAAGAAGATTGGTGAGTGATGGCGCCTCTGAAAGAACATCATATATAGTCAGAATTCTCAGGTATGTGACTATCTTGAAAAAAAGGCATCATGAGATGCTATATGTATTTTGCAGTAGTCAGCTCCACAATTCTAACGTTAGGGGCATGTCACCCTGCCAGTTCTGGGTAGTCATTACTCTCCTACTCTCCCACCATCACTATTTTTTCCCATCCATGTCCAGAGAATAACTCTCAGCTCTCCACATTTAGAGAGACTACCCCTTCTTTGGAACTAAACCCTTTGTCCTTCTGTTCCTTACCTGGAAACTTGTAACACACTAAACCTTTCATTCAACCTCTAAATTATTGCAGGTGTGGCGGGGGGTGTTCTATGCCTACATACTTTGTGCTATGTGTCCCCCTTCTCAGAAAGTTGGGAGTTTTGCAGATGAAGGAACTCTTGTTAGCAATTCTCAGACTGGTGGGGTTAAGGCTTGTAGTTACAAGTATTAAGGTAAAATCAGAATTTAAGAGTCTGATATAAATGGCCTTCTAGTGAACAATGATAATAGCAGGAGTCTTGTTTTTTACACTCTTAGCATTTCGCTATTAAATATTTTAATTGGTTGACAGATCCATTGTGCTATGACATTGCCAAGTCCAATTGATATATGTTTAGTGCAGTAACTTGCAGTAAAGTGTAGGAAGCTCAGTTTGATTTGTTAACCAACCTATAGAAGTGAACCGATTGAAGGTTGTGTCCTTTTTGGTTGGTGTAGGTCTCTATCCCTTTATATATTGCTTTAATAACTAGGATTGTTTATTTTAGGGCTATTTTCTGAATTACAAAAAAACATCTATAAAGCCCGTGTGTGTGACCTTATAATTTATTAGCATTTTACATATCATTATAACATCATTTACTGCAGGATATTCAGTTATTCTATAGAGAAGTTGTCCTGCTGAACTGACCACATGCAGTTTGTCATTATAAATTTAATTTTCATTTTTGCATTTCACAGATAATTTCTATATTTTTTCCAAAAATATTTCTTTAATTTATTTTAGATGACAAGTCTGGACTATCCCCAATGGATGAACAAGACCCCTGCCTGGTACATGGTGGATGTAACTTGTACATATATGACTAGTTACTCCTTATATGCACTGGGTGGTGCTCTTGATTGTTCTCTGTACGGAAACATGCATGTTGATCCTGCTAGAAGTCCAGTGAGCTCTTAAATTCCTGTATGAGCTAACACGTTTTCTGCTGCACTGAAATTCCAAGCAATGCTGTCAGCCAGGTTTAGAAAGGCATGCCTTGCTCTGTAATGTGGAGGATATATATTAGTTAGTCAATCACTTTGCCATATATCTTGCATTAATTTGGTTCATCATCTCTTTCTTCCTCAGCGAACCCACCAGAATTGTGTAGGACATTCAGTCACTGCTGGCCTTCCATTCTGAAGATGTACCTAAGTATCTCAGATGTTGTTCTCTCTCCCACTCCACTATTTCTCTCTCTACCATTTTTCCTCTCCCCTTTTCTCCTCCCCTTTCCTCCCATCTTCTCTCCTCTCCCTCATCTACCTCCTCCCCCCCAATTTCCTGCTTTATCGGTTCCTTTTGCTCTCTTTTTTTCTCTTTCCCTCTATTTACCCCTTTACTCTCTCACTTCCATCCCCTCCTATCCATCTCCCTTCCCCTCTCCTCTCTCTTTCTTCACTTCTCATTATTTTCTTCATTTTCCTCTCTCTTTCTTCCCTTCTCCTTCTCTCTCCCTCTCCAATATTTCTCTTCCCTTTCCCTTCTCTGTCTCTTATATTTCCCTTGTCCTGCCCTTCCCTGTCTGTTTCTTTTTCTCTTTTCCCCTTCACCTCTCTCTGTTCCTCTCCTCTACCCTGTCTTTCTCTCTCTTCCCCTCCTCTCTGTCAATCCTCCTGTCCCCTTTCCCCTCTCTAATTCTGTCTCCTCCCCTCTCCTTTTACTCTTTTTTTCTTTCCCTCTCCTCCTTCCATCCCTGTCTCTCAATTTAGTTCAATTCAAATACATTTTATTGTCAGGAGCATATACATTTTAGAATTGCCAAAACATTTGAGGAGTTTGCATGGGATAGGTGGGAAGAAGGGAGGGGCAATGTTGGGGGGGGGAGTAATATAAAGTGGATGGGGGGAAGCATATGTAGAGGATTTATAAGTTCACAGTTTTTCATGTCCCTCTTATTCTGTGACATGCTGTAACAAAAGGGGAGCTATTTTCCACGTTGGTTCCTCTTCTCCCAGGAGAATGTGGAGTTTTCTCTTTTTTTCTGTTGAAGTGAAGTCCGGGATGAGAGTGAAGGGTCTCTGAAAGTGAGTGTCCCTCACTGATGAGTGTAGCAATTGTGCACACAGAGATGGACGTGGTCATCCATCTTGCTAAGGATCCTCCATCTTGTATCTCTCCCCCTGCAATCCCCCCTCCCTCTCTGTTGAGTGACACGTGGTCTCTGTGTGCTGGGTTCAAAAGTGCACAGGCAATCCGGCTCAGCGGGACATTTTCATGGTTATAAATCCCACCGCTGCCACCAATATGTGACGATCGTGGTGTCAGACCCCCAGCCCTTCTCACCAACTCGTGACCGAAGGACTAGCCAATCTAAAACCACGCTGTCACGTACGTAACAATACCACGCTCAGCTGAACCCTGCACAAAGATTTTCCAGCTAATGGACTACAATCTGTGTACCGCAGCCTGAGAACGACTGTTACTGGGTCGGGTAGATTGTGGTCCATTAGCAGGAAAATCTTTGTGCAGGGTGCAGCTGAGCATGGTATTGTTACGCACGTGACAGCATGGTTTTAGATTGGCTAGTCCTTCGGTCACGAGTTGGTGAGAAGGGATGGGGGTCTGATGCCGTGATCGTCACATATTGGCTGGCAGCATACGTGGGATAGTTTGCATTAGAGCCTCAGTGCATTGTTAGGACTTAGCTCTGCACAGAAGGATTGTAACCTTTGTAGAAACAGTCCTTAGAGACAAGCGGTGCATATTTTTTATATATATATATATATATAGAGAGAGAGACATATAGCAACAGCTCCTTCCTTTTTCTGCTTTCTATTCTACCTTTGCTTGCCATTATGCCTGGTGACGCAGAACACAAGAAAATGAGCAAATGTGATTTGAGTACTGAATGTACCTCACGAGGAATTGACGTTGGTCGCAAAACTCGTGAAGATTTGATTCGTGACCTACGGGAGCATGATATCCGAGCAGACCATAACTTGGGGGAACTTGAAGATGAAGGGGTTCCCGCCACCTCCGATCCCAGTGGCTCAGAGATGGCCTAGCAGGATGGGCATACAGAGACGGACACTGGAGTACCACCGCATGTCGCCTCCACACCACAGCATGAGCGGGTTAACACCGGAGTGCCTGCAACCAGCAGAGACTCTCCTCAGATGTAGGAAGCCATGGAATGCATCAAGGAGGTGGATCCTATGGCATACCTGCGTTTCCTTGAATGCAAGGCTGACAGAGAGGCTGCGGAATGCCAGGCAGAGGCTGACAGAGAGGCTGCGGAATGCCAGGCTGAGAGAGAGGCGGTGCAGAGGGAAGCTGATTGTCGGCATGAACTGGAGATGGCTAGGCTCCAGCAGCAGCGACAGGTTCAGAACCTCGTGGCCCTAGAGCACAGGGACACCTCTCTGGCTGTGAACACAGCAGCCAAGTTTCCAGTGATGGAAAAAGATAGTGACATTGACACGTATTTACTGTCATTTGAAAAAATGTGCCGTCAGTACCATCTGCCCCAAGCACAATGGGCTCGGTACCTGACACCAGGGCTACGAGGCAAGGCCCTGGATGCATTTATCAAATTGCCAGAGGGGTAGGATGACAATTATGAAGCTCTAAAAGAAGCCATCATCCGGAAGTACCAGCTGACCCCAGAAGTGTACCGCAAGCGGTTTAGGTCCTTGCAAAAGGGACCTGGGGACTCTTCCATGGATGTGGTAAGTCGCTTATGCACCACATTCCGGTAGTGGACCAAAGGACTGAAAGCTGACTCCTACGAGTCTCTGGAGGATCTCATGATATGAGATCAGCTACTGCATCTCTGCCCAGCAGACGTCAGACAGTTTGTACTGGAGAGAGAACCCGCAACTGCCAAAGCGGCAGCAGATCTGGCAGATACCTACATCCACACACAGGTGTCTGACCATTGCAAGGCTCCACCGAATGGCTGCAAAGGAGGGAAACTACCCATATCAACCCCTACTACTCCAGTGAGTTAAGCTTCCCCGCACCCAACACCTGCAGTACTTGGTGCCAAACCATCCCTGCCTGACAACCGCAGATGTTACACCTGTGGGAAATCCGGACATCTCAGGATGCAGTGTCCTGAGCAGAAGCAGATGACATCACCTGGCCAGCTGGCCAGCAACTCTTCTTCAGTGCTGTTTGTCCGCAGGAAGATGTGGGTAACCCCCGTGAACTTGCAGCCAGTCACTGTGGGCAACCGGTCTGTAACTGGTTTCCATGATACTGAAGCAGAAGTCACCTTGATCCAACCAGAGGTGATTGAGCAAAGGAACCTCATCCTAGGAAAGTTCCTTACCCTCACTGGTGTGGGGGGAACCTGTTCACGCATACCCTGTGCAAAGGTATTCATTGATTGGGGTGCGGGAAGGGGGATGAGGGAGGTGGGGGTCTGGGATGAAATTCCCACACATGTTTTTGTTGGGTGCCGATTTGGGTACTCTTGTGTCCTATTATGCCCCTGCCAAGAATATCCTGAAGGCCCCCCTGAAACTCTCTGGATATGCCAAGGTACTGGGTGCAGATGTTGGGGTAATGTCTGGACAACCTGTGGATGGACAGAGGAGGGGGCTGGGAATAACTGGGATTACCGGATTTTCCATTAGCTGGAGAAGGAGAGGAAATCCCCTTGCATGGGGAGGTAATGAACTCATGTGTCATTGATATTACAAATGTAACTGTTGATAATGATGATGATAATGATGACGATGATGTTGATACTGATAATGTTGATGATAATGATGATGCATTTTCATTGTTGGGGGTCACCCTCAGTGCTGTGAAGTGGGCAGAGGTACAATCTCTGGGTGCTGAGCAAAGGGATGGTCTGGATAGGCCTTTTCCTTGCTCCGGCTCAAAGGATTCTACCTTGATAACCCCCCAGCAGTTGTCTTTGTCTGGTACTGGACAGCTGGTTGGTACTTGTAGCCCCACGGCCAAGGCAGCACTGGGGAATGACCAAAATGTTGCATTCATCAGCAGGCTAGCTGTGAGCTTCCCTGCTGAGAAAGATAAACAATGGCTTGACAGGGACAATGAAATGAATGGTCTACCAGCAGGGGACTAGGCAACTGAAAGAGTGTCACCTGATCTAGCCTGCCAAAGTGTGTGGGGAAAATCTGAAGCTAGGGAGGAAGTCACCTCCAACTGTTACTGGCTTAGATTCACTCCCCAAATACCAGGCAGACCCACGTATGTCATAGGCAGTGACAGCACACCGGGATTGAAAGTGTGAGGGGCCCTATTGGAGTTGATAGCCGGCCCTCAGAGAGGGAGCTGCGGCCTTCAGCTCCAATCACCTTTCCTTTCCATTCAGGTAAAGAAGCTGCTGGCAAGGCCTATGGTAGATGGTGTCTGGGTTCAGGGAAACCCTGGGAGAGCTCACCGTGCTTTTCATGAGTTGGACGGCAGGGGGTATCCTTCACTTATGCCTTCGGCCCACCTCATCTCACAGGAGGTGCAGACTGAATGGGCCAAAGAGACAGAGGGAATATCGCAGTCAGGGATCCAGAGGTCCCGCAGGGTCTGGGCATCATCGGTAGTCTTGGTCCCCAAACCAGATCAGATGACCAGGCTTTAAGAGGACCTTGGAAAACTGAGTGCCAACCCTGTGGTTGTGGCCTACCCAATGCCCAGGAGCCACGAGGTAATGAAGCATCCGGCAGGTGCCCGCTGTCTAACCAACCTTCACCACCCCATGTGGCTTGCCTGAATTCGTGGGAAAGCTAGTTGGGGTTGAGAACGCACCAACCACCTCCCCAGGGGTCAGGAATGACCTACAATGTGGAGTGGAACTGTGTGCAGTTGCCCACTTTAGGGGCCTTGTGGTGTTCGGCCCTGCCTGGGCAGTGCAACTTGGACCCCTGTCACTAGTCAGGAATAGAGATGAGCGAATCGAAGCATCCGAAGTGGAATTCGAGTCGAATATCGGAAAAATTTCGATTCGTGCCGAATCCGAAAAACAGCCTAATTCGGACGCGCGAATCGAAATTTTTCCGAAAATGGCGGCTGACATGTGCGGCGACGGAGCGGGGATGTCGGGGAAGGCGCGCAGACAAGGCGCGCTGCCCCATAATGCATTCCTCAACGACATGTGATCGCATCAGCCAATCAGCAGCCAGCCAGCCAGCACTGTGTAATGGTCGAGGTATATATAGCGGCCATTTTGGAAATCTTCATTTGCCTGCAGTCATTGAACAGAGGCAGACCGCTCTGTACTAGGGACAGGGACAGAGTTAGGGCCACAGAAACGAGAATTGGGGACAGAGAGAAGTTACTTAGGGACAGAGAACCATTACTCAGGGACACAGACTTGTTAATGAGGGCCACAGAATCGTTATTTAGGGACAAAGAAACGCTAGTTAGGGCCACAGAATTCATACTCAGGGACAGACAGAATTGTTACTCAGTGCCAGAGAATTGTTACTTAGGGCCACAGAAACGTTATTAGGGCCACAGAATTTTTACTCAGGGACAGACAGAATTGTTACTGAGTGCCAGAGAATTGTTACTCAGGGACAGACAGAATTGTTACTGAGTGCCAGAGAATTCTTAGGGCCACAGAATTCATTCTCAGGGACAGACAGAATTGTTACTCAGGGACAGACAGAATTGTTACTGAGTGCCAGAGAATTGTTACTCAGGGACAGACAGAATTGTTACTGAGTGCCAGAGAATTGTTACTCAGGGACAGACAGAATTGTTACTGAGTGCCAGAGAATTGTTACTCAGGGACAGACAGAATTGTTACTGAGTGCCAGAGAATTGTTACTCAGGGACAGACAGAATTGTTACTGAGTGCCAGAGAATTGTTACTCGCACAGACACAAAATTGTTACTTGCACAGACACAGAATTGTTACTCGCACAGACACAGAATTGTTACTCAGGGCCACAGAATTCATACTCAGGGATAGACAGAATTGTTACTGAGTGCCAGAGAATTGTTACTCAGGGACAGACAGAATTGTTACTGAGTGCCAGAGAATTGTTACTCAGGGACAGACAGAATTGTTACTGAGTGCCAGAGAATTGTTACTCGCACAGACACAAAATTGTTACTTGCACAGACACAGAATTGTTACTCGCACAGACACAGAATTGTTACTCAGGGCCACAGAATTCATACTCAGGGACAGACAGAATTGTTACTGAGTGCCAGAGAATTGTTACTCAGGGACAGACAGAATTGTTACTGAGTGCCAGAGAATTGTTACTCAGGGACAGACAGAATTGTTACTGAGTGCCAGAGAATTGTTACTCGCACAGACACAAAATTGTTACTTGCACAGACACAGAATTGTTACTCGCACAGACACAGAATTGTTACTCAGGGCCACAGAATTCATACTCAGGGACAGACAGAATTGTTACTGAGTGCCAGAGAATTGTTACTCAGGGACAGACAGAATTGTTACTGAGTGCCAGAGAATTGTTACTCAGGGACAGACAGAATTGTTACTGAGTGCCAGAGAATTGTTACTCAGGGACAGACAGAATTGTTACTGAGTGCCAGAGAATTGTTACTCAGGGACAGACAGAATTGTTACTGAGTGCCAGAGAATTGTTACTCGCACAGACACAAAATTGTTACTTGCACAGACACAGAATTGTTACTCGCACAGACACAGAATTGTTACTCAGGGCCACAGAATTCATACTCAGGGATAGACAGAATTGTTACTGAGTGCCAGAGAATTGTTACTCAGGGACAGACAGAATTGTTACTGAGTGCCAGAGAATTGTTACTCAGGGACAGACAGAATTGTTACTGAGTGCCAGAGAATTGTTACTCGCACAGACACAAAATTGTTACTTGCACAGACACAGAATTGTTACTCGCACAGACACAGAATTGTTACTCAGGGCCACAGAATTCATACTCAGGGACAGACAGAATTGTTACTGAGTGCCAGAGAATTGTTACTCAGGGACAGACAGAATTGTTACTGAGTGCCAGAGAATTGTTACTCAGGGACAGACAGAATTGTTACTGAGTGCCAGAGATTTGTTACTCGCACAGACACAAAATTGTTACTTGCACAGACACAGAATTGTTACTCGCACAGACACAGAATTGTTACTCAGGGCCACAGAATTCATACTCAGGGATAGACAGAATTGTTACTGAGTGCCAGAGAATTGTTACTCAGGGACAGACAGAATTGTTACTGAGTGCCAGAGAATTGTTACTCAGGGACAGACAGAATTGTTACTGAGTGCCAGAGAATTGTTACTCGCACAGACACAAAATTGTTACTTGCACAGACACAGAATTGTTACTCGCACAGACACAGAATTGTTACTCAGGGCCACAGAATTCATACTCAGGGACAGACAGAATTGTTACTGAGTGCCAGAGAATTGTTACTCAGGGACAGACAGAATTGTTACTGAGTGCCAGAGAATTGTTACTCAGGGACAGACAGAATTGTTACTGAGTGCCAGAGATTTGTTACTCGCACAGACACAAAATTGTTACTTGCACAGACACAGAATTGTTACTCGCACAGACACAGAATTGTTACTCAGGGCCACAGAATTCATACTCAGGGACAGACAGAATTGTTACTGAGTGCCAGAGAATTGTTACTCAGGGACAGACAGAATTGTTACTGAGTGCCAGAGAATTGTTACTCAGGGACAGACAGAATTGTTACTGAGTGCCAGAGAATTGTTACTCAGGGACAGACAGAATTGTTACTGAGTGCCAGAGAATTGTTACTCAGGGACAGACAGAATTGTTACTGAGTGCCAGAGAATTGTTACTCGCACAGACACAAAATTGTTACTTGCACAGACACAGAATTGTTACTCGCACAGACACAGAATTGTTACTCAGGGCCACAGAATTCATACTCAGGGATAGACAGAATTGTTACTGAGTGCCAGAGAATTGTTACTCAGGGACAGACAGAATTGTTACTGAGTGCCAGAGAATTGTTACTCAGGGACAGACAGAATTGTTACTGAGTGCCAGAGAATTGTTACTCGCACAGACACAAAATTGTTACTTGCACAGACACAGAATTGTTACTCGCACAGACACAGAATTGTTACTCAGGGCCACAGAATTCATACTCAGGGATAGACAGAATTGTTACTGAGTGCCAGAGAATTGTTACTCAGGGACAGACAGAATTGTTACTGAGTGCCAGAGAATTGTTACTCAGGGACAGACAGAATTGTTACTGAGTGCCAGAGAATTGTTACTCGCACAGACACAAAATTGTTACTTGCACAGACACAGAATTGTTACTCGCACAGACACAGAATTGTTACTCAGGGCCACAGAATTCATACTCAGGGACAGACAGAATTGTTACTGAGTGCCAGAGAATTGTTACTCAGGGACAGACAGAATTGTTACTGAGTGCCAGAGAATTGTTACTCGCACAGACACAAAATTGTTACTTGCACAGACACAGAATTGTTACTCGCACAGACACAGAATTGTTACTCAGGGCCACAGAATTCATACTCAGGGACAGACAGAATTGTTACTGAGTGCCAGAGAATTGTTACTCAGGGACAGACAGAATTGTTACTGAGTGCCAGAGAATTGTTACTCAGGGACAGACAGAATTGTTACTGAGTGCCAGAGATTTGTTACTCGCACAGACACAAAATTGTTACTTGCACAGACACAGAATTGTTACTCGCACAGACACAGAATTGTTACTCAGGGCCACAGAATTCATACTCAGGGACAGACAGAATTGTTACTGAGTGCCAGAGAATTGTTACTCAGGGACAGACAGAATTGTTACTGAGTGCCAGAGAATTGTTACTCAGGGACAGACAGAATTGTTACTGAGTGCCAGAGATTTGTTACTCGCACAGACACAAAATTGTTACTTGCACAGACACAGAATTGTTACTCGCACAGACACAGAATTGTTACTCAGGGCCACAGAATTCATACTCAGGGACAGACAGAATTGTTACTGAGTGCCAGAGAATTGTTACTCAGGGACAGACAGAATTGTTACTGAGTGCCAGAGAATTGTTACTCGCACAGACACAAAATTGTTACTTGCACAGACACAGAATTGTTACTCGCACAGACACAGAATTGTTACTCAGGGCCACAGAATTCATACTCAGGGACAGACAGAATTGTTACTGAGTGCCAGAGAATTGTTACTCAGGGACAGACAGAATTGTTACTGAGTGCCAGAGAATTGTTACTCAGGGACAGACAGAATTGTTACTGAGTGCCAGAGATTTGTTACTCGCACAGACACAAAATTGTTACTTGCACAGACACAGAATTGTTACTCGCACAGACACAGAATTGTTACTCAGGGCCACAGAATTCATACTCAGGGACAGACAGAATTGTTACTGAGTGCCAGAGAATTGTTACTCAGGGACACCTAATCGTTGAATTAAATAGTATGTCAGACAACATGCAGAGGAGTGGCAGAGGAGGCAATGTTTTAGGAGCGAGCAGACGTGGCAGCAGAGGAAGGGGTCGAGGCAGCAGTATTCGCAGCCAGAGGCCAGTGCTCCCGGTGTCATCCAGCGGTCGTGTCTCCACCGACAACCCTGCCGTCATTGATTGGTTGGCTCGGTCGTCTTCCTCTTCCCAGGTCACCTCTGACACCTACAGCCAACGGTCGGTGGGTACGTCAGACACAACCGTTAGTTGGCATGGCCCGGGACCAAGCCCACTGAAATCACGTGTCCTCTACCTGCCCCTGTCCTTTGCTGTTCCCTCACCAAGCGAAGTATCGCATGCTGTGGGCTCAGCCCCACTGTACAGTGAGGAAGAGCTAACAGAGGGCGGTCAGGAACGGGGGGAGACATCGGCCTTTTCAGCAGCCAAGCGAACAAGTACTGGCGAGGAGAGTGGCTCGGTAGCCGGTCTAGAGACAGGTCTGTCTCCTGACCCAGACGCAGCCGAGGGGGCTAGTAGTGAGGCGGAGACCCTACTTGATGATGAGGAGGTTGATCGCACTTGGCAGCCTCGTCGTCATCAGGCAATTTCTTCCGCATCATCAGGAGAAGAGGGTGGCAGCTTGGCAGCGAGCAAAACAGTCGGTGGGTTGCCCAGGAGACAGCAGCAGGGTCGCATCAGTGTCAGTGGAGCCAAACGTCCACGGAGTAGAGCACCAGCTCCACTGCAGCCTACCACCACGGCCAGTAGTGGTGCCGTTGCGCACGGAGGAAGTAGCAGTCAGCCAGTGAAGAGTAGCGGGGGCAAAGTTTCCTACTCGGTGGTGTGGCAATTTTTCCTCAAGCCGCCCGAGGAAGTAAACGTAGCCGTATGTCGACTATGTGGCCAGAAATGCAAGCGTGGCCAGGGGGCCCATGTTGGGACTACAGCGTTGCGTCAGCATATGCAGCGTCACCATTCGGTGGCCTGGGAAAACCGTGATAAACATACGGCGGTTCTGCCTGCCCCAGCCCCCGCTCCATCACCCGCTCCGTTACTTGCTCCGTCACCCGACGTCGTCAATCGCCCTCTATCAGCCAGTCAAGGCTCCAACACCTCTGCTGAGGGGAGTTGTCGCTCATTGGCATCTTCCGCTCGTTCAGATGCTCCTTCTCCTGCTACTCCTCTTCTCGGATTCCGTCAACAGTCTTTCTTGGAATCCGTATCCAAGAGACAACAGTTTGCGAGCACGCACCCGACGGTGCAAAAGCTGAACGTCCTCCTGTCCAAGTTGCTGGTGCTGCAGTCCCTCCCTTTCCAACTGGTGGACTCAGCACCTTTCCGAGAAATGATGGCTTGTGCCGCGCCGCGGTGGAGAGTGCCAAGCCGTCATTTCTTTGCCCAAAAGGCAGTGCCAGCCCTGCATTCACATGTAGAAGAGATGGTGGGCCAGTCTTTGAGCATGTCGGTCTCTGCCAAAGTGCACGGCAGCGCCGACGTGTGGAGCTGTAACTACGGTCAGGGACAGTACATGTCATTTACGGCCCACTGGGTGAACGTGGTGCCGGCACAGCCGCACCAGCAACTTGGACAGGTCACGACGCTTTTGCCTCCACGTTTGCACGTCCTTGGTCCAGCAAGCATGTCCGCCTCTACCACCTCTTTTTCCGCCGTGTCCTCAGCCGCCACCCCCGTGCCAAGTCCCATTACCCGACCGGCATATCACATGTGCAGGGCGCAACGGTGTCACGCTGTGCTGCACCTGGTATGCCTTGGCGAACGTAGTCACACAGGGGAGGAACTGCTGAGTGTAATGAACAGAGAAATCGACAGATGGCTGTCTCCGCGCAAACTAAAAATCGGAACCATGTTGACTGACAACGGAAAGAACATGGTGTCTGCTCTGCGTCAAGGAAGGTTGTGCCATGCGCCATGCATGGCTCACGTGTTCAATCTGGTTGTCAAGCGGTTCCTAAAATCCACCATCCCACTGCAAGACATCCTTAAAATGTCACGTAAACTGTGCATGCATTTCAGCCATTCCTACACCGCAAAGAACACCCTCATTGAGCTGCAGCGGCAGAACGGAATTCCACAGCATCGCCTGATCTGCGACGTTGCAACAAGGTGGAATTCAACCCTACACATGTTAGACCGCCTTTACGAGCAGCGAAAGGCCATCACCGATTTCCTGATGTTACAAGCGGATAAAGGTACTCCCCTGTGTAACTTAGATGTCAGCCATTGGCAGCTCATGCGTGACACCTGCCGCTTGCTCAGGCCCTTTGAGGAGGCCACGCTATTCGTGAGTCGGCAGGACTATGGGATGAACGACGTCATTCCTCTGTTGCACGTCCTGGAACAAATGCTGTTAACAATGGCTGGTCAGGGTGCGGTAGACGTGGCGCACAGATCTCAACGCCACATGACCCCTGTGGGGGCAGGACAGGAAGAAGAGGAGGAGGTAGAGGAGGACATTTGTGCTCAGGAATTATTGAGTGAAATGGGTGGTTTTTCCACTCAGCGGACAGGAGTGGAGGAGCAGGAGCATCTGGTAGAGGAGGAGGAGGAGACAGAGGACCCAGACGCACCGTGGCAGTATGCTGTGGAGATGGAGGCAGGGAGTCCCTCGCATTCCTTGGCACAAATGGCCCATAGCATGCTCGGTTGCTTGCGTAGCGACAGCCGAATAATAACCATCAGACAGAGGGATGACTTTTGGCTGTCCACCTTGTTGGACCCTCGCTACCGGTCCAAAATGGTGGCCTTTTTCACACCTGCTGAGAGGGAGGCCAAAATTACGTACTATAAAAACCACCTATGTAGTCAGTTGGTCTCTGCCTTTGTGCGCCAACGTCCATCCTCAGACACTGTGGGCCCTGTGCGCTCGCGTTCCGCTGGCATGGCAGCAGGGGAGGGGTGGGGTGGTAGGAGCAGTGGCAGCTCCACCAGCAGCGGCTGCCTCAGTCTGCAGTCGATGATGAGTAGCTTTCTTCACCAGCGCAGTGAGGAAACTACTAACCAGCCGCAGCAGCAGCAGCAGCATCAGGTGGACCTGGAGCAGGAGCTCAAACAACAGGCTTGGGCCTACTTGGACAGCACCCTGCCAACCGAGGTAGACAATCCCCTTGACTACTGGGCAACGAAACTTGACCTTTGGCCCCAACTAGCTGAATTTGCCCTTGAAAGGCTGTCATGCCCGGCCAGTAGCGTGGCATCGGAGCGCGTGTTTAGTGCGGCAGGAGGTATTGTAACTCCGCGGAGGACACGACTGTCCACCCAAAGTGTGGAGAGACTCACGTTTGTGAAAATGAATCAGGCGTGGATTAGTCTGGATTTCAAACCACCAGTTCCTGACACAACTGACTAAATCCGCCATGAATCATGCCTCAAACATGTGCCACTTTCAGGTCTCCTCACACTGCTGGTGTGTTAAATTTTTTGACATAGGGTGCAGGCAGATTACGGGCCTCACATAGCTGCTGCCAGGCCCCTAATCTGCCATGGGCCCCTATATACCGCCTCCTCATGCTGCTGCCAAGTCCAGAGTCTCTCATGGGTCCCTGTACGGCCTCCCATTGCTGCTGTCTCCATCGCCACACTCTGCTGCCATGTGCCACTTTCAGGTCTCTTCACACTGCTGGTGTGTTAAATTTTTTGACATAGGGTGCAGGCAGATTACGGGCCTCACATAGCTGCTGCCAGGCCCCTAATCTGCCATGGGCCCCTATATACCGCCTCCTCATGCTGCTGCCAAGTCCAGAGTCTGTCATGGGTCCCTGTATGGCCTCCCATTGCTGCTGTCTCCATCGCCACACTCTGCTGCCATGTGCCACTTTCAGGTCTCTTCACACTGCTGGTGTGTTAAATTTTTTGACATAGGGTGCAGGCAGATTACGGGCCTCACATAGCTGCTGCCAGGCCCCTAATCTGCCATGGGCCCCTATATACCGCCTCCTCATGCTGCTGCCAAGTCCAGAGTCTGTCATGGGTCCCTGTATGGCCTCCCATTGCTGCTGTCTCCATCGCCACACTCTGCTGCCATGTGCCACTTTCAGGTCTCTTCACACTGCTGGTGTGTTAAATTTTTTGACATAGGGTGCAGGCAGATTACGGGCCTCACATAGCTGCTGCCAGGCCCCTAATCTGCCATGGGCCCCTATATACCGCCTCCTCATGCTGCTGCCAAGTCCAGAGTCTCTCATGGGTCCCTGTACGGCCTCCCATTGCTGCTGTCTCCATCGCCACACTCTGCTGCCATGTGCCACTTTCAGGTCTCTTCACACTGCTGGTGTGTTAAATTTTTTGACATAGGGTGCAGGCAGATTACGGGCCTCACATAGCTGCTGCCAGGCCCCTAATCTGCCATGGGCCCCTATATACCGCCTCCTCATGCTGCTGCCAAGTCCAGAGTCTGTCATGGGTCCCTGTATGGCCTCCCATTGCTGCTGTCTCCATCGCCACACTCTGCTGCCATGTGCCACTTTCAGGTCTCTTCACACTGCTGGTGTGTTAAATTTTTTGACATAGGGTGCAGGCAGATTACGGGCCTCACATAGCTGCTGCCAGGCCCCTAATCTGCCATGGGCCCCTATATACCGCCTCCTCATGCTGCTGCCAAGTCCAGAGTCTCTCATGGGTCCCTGTACGGCCTCCCATTGCTGCTGTCTCCATCGCCACACTCTGCTGCCATGTGCCACTTTCAGGTCTCTTCACACTGCTGGTGTGTTAAATTTTTTGACATAGGGTGCAGGCAGATTACGGGCCTCACATAGCTGCTGCCAGGCCCCTAATCTGCCATGGGCCCCTATATACCGCCTCCTCATGCTGCTGCCAAGTCCAGAGTCTGTCATGGGTCCCTGTATGGCCTCCCATTGCTGCTGTCTCCATCGCCACACTCTGCTGCCATGTGCCACTTTCAGGTCTCTTCACACTGCTGGTGTGTTAAATTTTTTGACATAGGGTGCAGGCAGATTACGGGCCTCACATAGCTGCTGCCAGGCCCCTAATCTGCCATGGGCCCCTATATACCGCCTCCTCATGCTGCTGCCAAGTCTAGAGTCTGTCATGGGTCCCTGTACGGCCTCCCATTGCTGCTGTCTCCATCGCCACACTCTGCTGCCATGTGCCACTTTCAGGTCTCCTCACACTGCTGGTGTGTAGAATTTTTTGACATAGGGTGCTGGCAGATTATGGGCCTCCTATAGCTGCTGCCAGGCCCCTAATCTGCCATAGGCCCCTATATACCGCCTCCTCATGCTGCTGCCAGGTCCAGAGTCTCTCATGGGTCCCTGTACGGCCTCCCATTGCTGCTGTCTCCATCGCCACACTCTGCCATGTGCCACTTTCAGGTCTCCTCACACACTGCTGGTGTGTAGAATTTTTTGACATAGGGTGCTGGCAGATTATGGGCCTCCTATAGCTGCTGCCAGGCCCCTAATCTGCCATAGGCCCCTATATACCGCTTCCTCATGCTGCTGCCAGGTCCAGAGTCTCTCATGGGTCCCTGTACGGCCTCCCATTGCTGCTGTCTCCATCGCCACACTCTGCCATGTGCCACTTTCAGGTCTCCTCACACACTGCTGGTGTGTAGAATTTTTTGACATAGGGTGCTGGCAGATTATGGGCCTCACATAGCTGCTGCCAGGCCCCTAATCTGCCATGGGCCCCTATATACCGCCTCCTCATGCTGCTGCCAAGTCCAGAGTCTGTCATGGGTCCCTGTATGGCCTCCCATTGCTGCTGTCTCCATCGCCACACTCTGCTGCCATGTGCCACTTTCAGGTCTCTTCACACTGCTGGTGTGTTAAATTTTTTGACATAGGGTGCAGGCAGATTACGGGCCTCACATAGCTGCTGCCAGGCCCCTAATCTGCCATGGGCCCCTATATACCGCCTCCTCATGCTGCTGCCAAGTCCAGAGTCTCTCATGGGTCCCTGTACGGCCTCCCATTGCTGCTGTCTCCATCGCCACACTCTGCTGCCATGTGCCACTTTCAGGTCTCTTCACACTGCTGGTGTGTTAAATTTTTTGACATAGGGTGCAGGCAGATTACGGGCCTCACATAGCTGCTGCCAGGCCCCTAATCTGCCATGGGCCCCTATATACCGCCTCCTCATGCTGCTGCCAAGTCCAGAGTCTGTCATGGGTCCCTGTATGGCCTCCCATTGCTGCTGTCTCCATCGCCACACTCTGCTGCCATGTGCCACTTTCAGGTCTCTTCACACTGCTGGTGTGTTAAATTTTTTGACATAGGGTGCAGGCAGATTACGGGCCTCACATAGCTGCTGCCAGGCCCCTAATCTGCCATGGGCCCCTATATACCGCCTCCTCATGCTGCTGCCAAGTCCAGAGTCTCTCATGGGTCCCTGTACGGCCTCCCATTGCTGCTGTCTCCATCGCCACACTCTGCTGCCATGTGCCACTTTCAGGTCTCTTCACACTGCTGGTGTGTTAAATTTTTTGACATAGGGTGCAGGCAGATTACGGGCCTCACATAGCTGCTGCCAGACATGTAATCTGCCATGGGCCCCCGTACCGACTCCTCATGCTGTGACGTTGCAACAAGGTGGAATTCAACCCTACATATGTTAGACCGCCTTTACGAACAGCTAAAGGCCATCACAGATTTCCTGATGTTAAAAGCGGATAAAGGTACTCCCTGTGTAACTTAGATGTCAGCCATTGGCAGCTCATGTGTGACACCTGCGCTTGCTCAGGCCCTTTGAGGAGGCCACGCTATTCGTGAGTCGGCAGGACTATGGGATGAATGAGGTCAAATCGGCCATGGGCCCCCGTACCGCCTGTTCACGCTGATGCTGGTCCCACAGTGTGACCTGGGTCCCTGTACGGCCTTCCATTGCTTCCACTCTGCCATGTGCCACTTTGAAATCTCCTCACACTCCTGCGGTTGTCCATTTTGTCATAGGTTGCTGGCAGATTACAGGCCTTCCATAGGTGCCACCAAGCCCCATATCGGCCATGGGCCCCCGTACCGCCTGGTCACGCTGCTGCTGGGCCCATAGTGTGACCTGGGTCCCTGTACCGCCTCCCATTGCTCCCACTCTGCCATGTGCCACTTTCAGGTCTCCTCACGCTCCTGCTGGTTTCCATTTTGTCATAGGTTGCTGTATGGCCTCCCATTGCTGCTGCCTCCACCGCCACACTGTGGCTCCAAACACTGGTTTTGGCCCCGTGACTGGCCAAAGGAGTGAAGTGTGCAGTGATTCTAAGATCGACGGCACTCATCTGCATGTCATACTGACAGACAGTATTATTTCTCTTCCCCAGCAGACTCCAAGGGCATTTAAATTAAAGGTACAGTGTTCTGCACTAATATTAAGTCTCTCTGAAGCCTAGAAACACCCTTTTTTAAGTTAAATTCACAGCGAATTTATTCGACTCGAATCGAATATTGTCCACGAATTCGCCGAATCAGTCGAATCGAATTTTTCATTTCTTCGCTCATCTCTAGTCAGGAACAAACTGCCCGTGCCTAGTCTGACAGTCGAGAATGGTAACTGTCAGAGGGGCATGTCGGTGGTTCAGCACTGGGAACCACCGGTAGGAATAGACCCTCAGAGGTCTTGAAATGGGGAGACCAAGGCAGTTATGGCCTGGCCTACTCCCCAGGCCAAAAAGCAGGTTACGTCAGTCTTGGGTACAGCTGGCTACGGTAAGACGCCTGGGTGCAACTATCATGGCTCAGCTGAACATGTGACTGACCTAGCAGACAGGAAACTGATGGAAATGGTGTCCTGGATGCTAGCAGGTAAAGAGGACTGTTCATCCTGGATGAAGGTACCAGTAGACACATCTGAAAGGCGAGTTCCAGAATTTGCCTGTCCGGTTCCGGTGCACACAGGCACCACTACCTTCAAGTCAGATGTAGCCCTGGGCCTGAGGAGGGAGATTGGAGAGTGAAATTTCACTCTCTACCTCGACAAGAAGCTATGTCTCAATATGTTAGCATATGACACCTCTGAACAGAAGTGTTTTATGAACAGGTGTGCACCATGGCAGTTGCCATGATATCTGGGTAGTCACAGCTGACTGGTTCTCACCCGACAACTCACTTGGTTGGCACACCAGTGTTGCTGGGGAGAACAGCACCCTTCTCAGAAGGAACCTGGTTCTCTCACAGTGCAGTTGTACCAGGTCACCCCAAGGTGAACCTCTGGGCAAAATGTATCTATGCCCTGATCAGCCGAACCAGCAGCAGAAGTTGGTTGCGTCAGGAGGTAAATTGCAGTTCCCTCCCATGCAATTACCTGAGGGGGGAGGTGTAGCAATTGTGCACACAGAGATGGACAAGGTCATCCATTTTGCTAAGAATCCTCCATCTTGTATCTCTCCCCCTGCAATCCCCCCTCCCTCTCTGTTGAGTGACACGTGGTCTCTGTGTGCTGGGTTCAAAAGGCCCAGCGGGACAGCTTCATGGTTATAAATCCCACCGCTGCCATCAATATGTGACAATCGTGGTGTCAGACCCCCAGCCCTTCTCACCAACTCGTGACCGAAGGACTAGCCAATCTAAAACCGCGCTGTCACGTGTGTAACAATACCACGCTCAGCTGCACCCTGCACAAAGATTTTCCAGCTAATGGACCAAAATCTATATACCGCAGCCTGAGAGCGATTGTTACTGGGAAGGGTTATTTGCGTAATTAGTCTGACCCAGTAACAATCGCTCTCAGGCTGTGGTACATATATTGTGGTCCATTAGCTGGAAAATCTGCGTGCAGGGTGCAGCTGAGCGTGGTATTGTTACGCACGTGACAGCGCGGTTTTAGATTGGCTAGTCCTTCGGTCACGAGTTGCTGAGAAGAGCTGGGGGTCTGACGCCGCGATCGTCACAATGAGTACTTGGGGCACTGTAGCAGGAAGTGGTCCTCGTCCTCCAGGACCCCCTAGTTATATTGCTGGCACAGTCTACTCTCCCTGGGATTGTAGTTCTGCCTGTGCCGTCCTGATTTGATTTCCAGGCTGTGAGAGTTCAGTCTGTACAGGCTCAGGGTCTGTCTGTCTTTGGGTCGGGTAGAATGTCCAAGTATGGGGCCAGTTTGTCTCTCTCTATTTAATTATAAATAGTTAATTTCTTGGAGTTTGTTGCTGCATTTCCAAATCTATGACATTTTTCCCTTTGAAATCATTTACTATGCCTTTTTTGGAATTTAGCAGCCTGCAATGTTTGTGATGGACAAGGTGCTGATGCAGGCCACATTTTTGGACTGGTCCCTGGTTGGTGAGTAGGGCTTAATAATGATATGAGTTGGGACTGTAGTTTTGTAGGTGGTCCCAGTATAATAGTGCCCTCTTCTGTTCCCTTTTTTTAGATTTTTTCCATTACAAAAAAGTGTTAAATATACATAAATCTGGAAACAGAAAACAAAAGCCAAAATGATAACAAACTTCTCCCATGTATCCCAATTACCTCATATCATATTTTTCCCTGCCCCCCTCATCCCTCCCCTCTCTCCCCCTATTTCCCTAAAACCACACCGCTTTCCTAACCTTTTTTTTTTCCATAAAAGTTTATTTAGAAGTGACAACATGTTACAGGAAAATATAAAGAAATGCACAGACAGCATCAATCAGGTCATAGATACAGCTTAAACCAAAATACAGGAAGAAACAACATGGCAGAGTGCGACACTGTGGATAACAGAAGCATGGCAAATTACGGCAGAGATAGGCCTGTAGTACTCAAGGTTCAAAAATGTACAATAGAGAAGGTAATAACAGCTTACTTCCACCAAGTGAATATTGGCGTACTGGCCTATGCATGGAGGAAATGAACCTTCAGAGCCTAAACCAAAAGCAGTGCGCTATCATGAGGCCAAATGAGCATCGCAGTATAAGAGAAGATGTCATGAGTACCATTGACTATCCTAGAAGATATAAGCTAACCATACACCAAGTAATCCTGGATAAAATGAAGACTAAGCCTGATCGAAGACTAAGAGGTTGTCGAGAAAGAAAAGAAAAAAGGGGAATAGAAAGAAAGAAAAGAATAAGAAAAGGAAAAGAATGGGAGTCATAGTAGAGAGAGAGAAGAGAAAGAGGGGGAAAGAAAAAAAAAAAAAGGGGGGGGGAGAGGAGGGGGAGAGGGAGAAGGGGGGATAAGAGGCCAAAAAAAAAAAAAAAAAAAGGGGGAAGCAAGGGAAGCGAAAGGTCCGGGCTGCGAAGTGTGTGTCAACAGTGTTAATGGAGATCATAAATGAGAGTGTCAAGAATTTAAACACTCACCAAAGCTAAGCAGGGAAATATAAATTACGCTTTCCTAACCTTATCATCGTTATCAGTCTATATCTGTATTCCCTTCCTACTATCCCTTTTTCTCTGTGGGCCATCCTTAATAGCTCCCCCCAGTACTCATTTACTTATATTCCAAGCTGTTCAAATATCTTTTAGTTGTTTAGAAGGCCAACCACTTACTCCATGTTTTCATAACTTTTTCCATTTTGTCCTCTTCAATATGACACAACTCCTCCATCCTATAAATGTTATCTACTCTATTTACCCAATCATTCATACTTGGTGGATCAGGGGCAAGCCACAATTTGGGAATCAGGTCCTTAGCTGCACTAACTAGATGGTATAGTACCCTGTTCTTACGTAGATTAATCAAAGATTCAAATTTATAGAATAAACACATCAAACGGATCTCTCTGTATAGTAATCCCACTTATTTCCTGAATATATTGTAATACTTCCTTCCAATATTCTTGTATATCTGGACATTCCCACCATATATGAGCCATCGTGCCCTTTCCCTCACAAACTCTCCAACATAAAGGTGAAATCTCAACCTGTTGTTTATGTGCTTTACTCGGTGTGATATACCATCTAGCCTTACATTTATAGTTCATTTCCACCGTGCTCATGTTTGTTACCTCGTTGAGGCAAAATGCCCCAATTGGCAATATCTCAGTTCATCTAAGACAAAATCAAATCCCTTTTATTCCTTAATTATTGTAAAGTGCATAACTTCCCTTTGTCTATTATATCTCCCAAATGTGCATTTCTATCTTTAAACCATTTTCCCGAAATGTTTCCCCTCCCCGGGGGGGAAAAAATTCTGCGCCCATCAACGGCAACAGTAATGAATTATATTTCCATCCCATAAACTTGTGTAAACCATCCCAGACTCTCAATACTTCCCGTGTCAATGTGCTACTATTTTCATCCAATCCTCGAAACTCTTGTGGGATCCATATGATCCTCTCCAACTGTGTTGCTTAATATGACTTCCAGTTTATCCCACCTTCTTTCTTGTGAATTATGTGTCCAATCCAACGCCCGTGATAATAACACCGACAAATAATACTTTCTCATATTTGGCAAATTTAGTCCTCCATTCTCTTTCTGATAGCATATGGTTTCATACTTAATTCTTGGGTTTCTTGTTAGCCCATATAAACCTCAATATCAATTTTTTATTATCCTAAAAAATGATCCGAGTAAGTTTATAGGGAGCATCTGAAACTTATACAGGATTTTTGGGACTATTACCATCTTAACCAGATCTATCCGCCCAATCCATGAAGCCCACCCTCCTGAGAGTCTTCTCAGCTCTTCTTTAATTTCAATTATTAGTGGGATATAATTAACCTGGTATAGGTCCTTTGTGCAGGGGTTAATTGTATTCCTAAATAATTTAAATCTCTTTCCCTCAATGCAAATGGAAATTTTTCTTGTAAGTTCTTCCTTTCTGCCTTCGACACGTTAATATTCAAAATCTCAGATTTTGTAGGGTTTATTTTTAAATGAGATAACTCTCCATACTGTTTCCACACTGTTAAGTGCTATTAAGTTAGGTAGTGCCACCCTAGGGTTCACTATATAAACAGCATGCCGTCTGCATATGCAGCTACCTTATGTTCCACCTCTCCTATCTTAATCCCTTAATTCCTGTAATATCTATATTCTTTATTACCGCTGCCAGAAGAGGTTCCAGGGATAATATAAACAATAATGGGGATAGTGGGCATCCCTGTCTAGTTCCATTTTGCATTTCAAAAGTCCCAGACAGGGTCCTGTCAACCTCCTCTGCTGCTGAAGGGCTATTATAAAGCCCTTTTATCCAGTTCATCATTTTTCCCTATTCCCAACACCTCCAATGTATTTAACATAAACCCCCAGTCTACCCTATCGAAGGCTTTTTCTGCATCAATTGACAGATTTTTTGTCGACTGTCTACCTCTCTTTGCTTTTTGTAGAAGAAATAATGTCCTCAAACCATTTTCTCTTCCTTCCCTACCTGGGACAAAACCTACCTGGTCTAAATGTACCCATTCCGGCATCAGTTCCTTCAACCTGGTAGCTAATACTTTTGCAAACAACTTGGCATCAGTATTTAGTAATGATATGGATCTATAGCTATTACATTGTGAGCTATCTTTCCCTTCCTTGAGAATGATTGTTATATGTGTGTGCAATGATTCCCCTCTCATTCTACTTCTCTCAAAGCATTCATATATCTACAAAGTTTAGGGACCAATAAAACTTTACAATTTTATAGTATCCCACCGTATAACCATCAGGGCCCAGGCTTTTTCCCCCAGCCATGTTCATCACAGCCGCCCTAATTTTATCTTGGGAGATAGCTCGTTCTAGGGATATTAACCAGTTGCTGACCAACCACAGTACATATACAGCGGCAGGGCGGCACCACTGGTCAAAATCACATATATATACACGTGATTTTGCATTTTGGGTAGGGGGCGCGCACGAAACGCACGACTACCCTACCCGTGCCGCTGATCGTGGCCGCAGGTGTCAATCACCTGGTCCCGGTCGGTGATTACCTGCCAGAGCCTGGCCATTACCGGCAATCACTGACAGGAAGCACGGCTGCAGTGTTTACACTGCAGCTCTCCTCCCTGTCAGTTTGAGCACACTGTTCTAGATCACTGAACACAGCTTTCTGGATCAGTGTGTTACTGTGACGTACACATCCCCCGACCCCTAGTAAAACACTCCCTCACACAGTTAACCCTTTGATTGCCTCCAAATGTTAACCCCTTCCTCCCCAGTGCCATTAGTACAGTGTCAGTGGGTTTTTTTTGCACTGATCACTGTATTGGTGTCACTGGGGATGTCAGTATTAGTATACAAAATCGCCGCCACTATTAGTATACAAAAAAAGTCCAGTATATATACCGCCATTTGTAAATGCTATAACTTTCACGTAAACCAATTAATTTACACTTATTGGGATTTTATGTAGCAAAGACATGGAGAAAAATACATTTTGGCCTAAAGTTATAATGAAATTTAATTTTTTAATTTTTTTACTGGACATGTTTTATAGCAAAAAGTCCAAAATATTGTTTTTTGCTCAAAATTGTTGGTCTTTTTTTTTTCGTTATATAGCGCAAAAAAATAAAAGACACACAGGTGATCAAATACCACTGAGAGCAAGATCAATTCTTGGAGAAAAAAAGGATGCATTTTGGTGCAGCATTGCATGACCGCGCAATTGTCAGTTAAAGTAATGCAGCATCGTAACACAAACCACTTCTGTAATCGCTTCCTGACCACCAGAAATATTTCTACATGACGGCACAGGTGCGCAAAATCATGTGTGTGTGTGTATATATAAATATATGTGTGTGATTCCCACTCCTGTGGTTTTCACACCCCTCCCAGATAGCATCAGATTGCCTCTCAGTACACCAGTGATCACATTTAACCCTTTGATTGCCAGGAACACGGTCATGCACAATAAACCTTCATTGCTAGTATAGTGTCTGATCGGATCAATATCTTTGATCAGATCAGCATTATACAAATGTTCATATTAGCATAGTGTCCTCAAAAATGCAGCATTAGCGGGATCAGCCCTGGCACCTACGTTTAGCCCCTCCCCTTACCCCTCCCCTTCTCCTCCAGCAAGTGCAGTGTAAGTAGGTCACTGTCACTTGATACATTGCACACAAAACCGCAGTGTTGGCAGAATCAGGCCAATCAGGTCCGCGTGATCCCAGGCTAAGTTTAGAAACCTTTGCCATGTATGTGTTCTAGTCATCCAGACTGGTGGAGATCCCGGGGAGCCTAACGACCCTCTGATTGGGCTCAGGCCTGAGACTCGGAGTTCAGTCTGCTAATGAGGTCAGGTGTGACAGCGGCTGCATGGGCCATCTTTACCCCACTAGGCTCACACCTGTGCAGTTTGTGTTTCATCCATTTCTCTGGTGCTTTTTGTGGTGTATTTGGCATTTTTGGATATGTTTTCTTGACTCATTTTTGTTGCATTTTGCATCTTTTTTTCTTTTTTTACTTGTTGCTAGGCAGATTAAAACACAAAACACGTCAAAAACACACTCCATGCTTTTCTGCAGCATTTCCATTGAAGTCTATAGAACCAAAAACACAACTTTTTGCATTTAAAAAAACTCCCTGAGCCTTTCCAAAACCGCAGCGAGTGAAAACGCAGAGATGTGAACCTGTCCCAATGGGGGACCATAAATGGACTGGACTGCGTTTCTGCAAAACGCAATGGAAAATGCACAGCTATTAGACTTAGACCCCCGGGCACATTGGCTGCAATTTGGTATGCAGTTTGCATTGTCCTATTGTCCGCGATTTCAGTGGTCATATCGGCACGGTTCCAACTTGGTCAGAGCCGCAGCGATCTCTAAAGTAGTACATGTGCTAGTGTTTGTGTGATTTGCATAGATATCTGTGTCAATGAAATCGGCATGTCCCCTGACTTTGAAATCGTGCAACTTCACTGTAATGCAGGCCATAGATGGGTCAAAAATCGGCCGATTTTTCGGACGAAAATAAAATCGGCCGATTTTCGGCTCGTTAGTGGGCAAATTGTTCGGCCGCTTTTCGGTATTTTGGCAGATTTTTTTTATCGGTAAAGTTGGAAAAAAATCGGCAGATTTTGTTGATCGGCCAATTTGCCCATCATTGCCGCAAAAATCGTCCGATCAGCAAAATCGGCCAATTTGTTTCCAACTTTACCGGTAAAAAATCTGCGCATGAGCAGTGACTTGCAAGAGGAAGACAAAAAAAAGAAGAAAAAAGAAGAAGAGGAAGAAGAAGAGGAAAAGAAGAGGATGATGAAGATGAAGAAGAGGATGAAGAAAAAGAAGATGAAGAAGAAGAGGATGAAGAAGAAGAGGATGAAGAAGAGGATGATGAAGAAGAGGAAGAAGAAGAAGAAAAGGATGAAGAAGAGGAAGAGCATGAAAAAGAGGAAGAAGAAGAGGATGAAGAAAAGTAAGAAGAAGAAGAGGAAGAAGAGGATGAAAAAGAAGAGGAAGAAGAAGAGGAAGAAGAAGAGGAAGAAGAAGAAGAGGAATAGGATGAAGAAGAGGATGAAGAAGAGGAAGAAGAAGAGGATGAAGAAATAGAAGAGGATGAAGAAATAGAAGAGGATGAAGAAGAAGAAGTAGAAAAAGAGGAAGAAGAAGAAGAAGAAGAAGAAGAAGAAGAGGATGAAGAGGGTGAAGAAGAAGTAGAAGAAGCAGAAGAGGAAGAAGAAGAAGAAGAGGATGAAGAAGAGGAGGAAGAAGAAGAAGAAGAGGATGAAGAAGAGGAGGAAGAAGAATAATAATAAGAAGAGGATGATGAAGAAGAAGAAGAGGATGAAGAAGAGGAAGAAGAAGAAGAAGAAGAGGAAGAGAATGAAGAAGAAGAAGAGGAAGAGGATGAAGAAGAAGAAGAGGATGAAGAGGATGATGATGAAGAAGAGGATGAAGAGGAAGAAGAGGATGAAGAAGAAGAGGATGAAGAGGATGATGAAGATGAAGAGGATGAAGAAGAAGAGGATGAAGAAGAAGTAGAAGAAGCAGAAGAAGAAGAGGATGAAGAAGAAGATGAAGAAGAAGAAGAGGAAGATAAAGAAGAGGATGAAGAAGCTGAAGAAGAGGAAGAAGAAGAGGATGAAGAAGAGGATGAAGAGGAGGAAGAAGAGGATGAAGAAGCTGAAAAAGAGGATGAAGAAGCAGAAGAAGAGGGTGAAGAAGAGGAAGAAGAGGATGAAGAAGCTGAAGAAGAAGATGAAGAAAAGGAAGAAGAGGATGCAGAAGCTGAAGAAGAGGATGAAGAAGCTGAAGAAGAGGATGAAGAAGAGGAAGAAGAGGATGAAGAAGCTGAAGAAGAAGATGAAGAAGAGGAAGAAGAGGATGAAGAAGAGGAAAAAGAGGATGATGAAGAAGAGGAAGAAGAAGAGGATGAAGAAGGGACAGATAAAGAAGAGGATGAAGAAGGGACGGATAAAGAAGAGGGTGAAGAAGAAGAGGATGAAGAAGAAGAAGAGGGTGAAGAGGATGAAGAAGTAGAAGAGGATGAAGAAGAAGAAGTAGAAGAAGAGGGAGAAGAGGGTGAAGAAGAAGAAGCAGAAGAGGAACAAGAAGAAGAAGAAGAGGAGGAGGATGAAGAGGAAGAAGAAGAAGAGGATGAAGAAGAAGAGGATGAAGAGGGTGAAGAAGAAGAAGCAGAAGAGGAACAAGAAGAAGAAGAAGAAGAAGAAGAAGAAGAGGAGGAGGATGAAGAGGATGAAGAAGAAGAGGACGAAGAAAAGGATGAAGAAGAAGAGGATGAAGAATAAAAAAAAGAGGATGAAGAAGAGGATGAAGAAGAAGAGGATGAAGAAGAAGAGGATGAAGAAAAGGATGAAGAAAAAGAGGAAGAAGAAGAAGAGGATGAAGAAGTAGAAGAGGATGAAGAAGTAGAAGAGGATGAAGAAGAAGAAGTAGAAAAAGAGGAAGAAGAAGAAGAGGATGAAGAAGAAGAGGATGAAGAGGGTGAAGAAGAAGTAGAAGAAGCAGAAGAGGAAGAAGAAGAAGAAGAGGATGAAGAAGAGGAGGAAGAAGAATAATAATAAGAAGAGGAAGAAGAAGAAGAAGAAGAGGATGAAGAAGAGGAAGAAGAAGAAGAAGAAGAGGAAGAGAATGAAGAAGAAGAAGAAGAAGAAGAGGAAGAGGATGAAGAAGAAGAAGAGGATGAAGAGGATGATGAAGAAGAAGAGGATGAAGAGGAAGAAGAGGATGAAGAGGATGATGAAGATGAAGAGGATGAAGAAGAAGAGGATGAAGAGGATGAAGAAGAAGTAGAAGAAGCAGAAGAAGAAGAGGATGAAGAAGAAGATGAAGAAGAAGAAGAGGAAGATAAAGAAGAGGATGAAGAAGCTGAAGAAGAGGAAGAAGAAGAGGATGAAGAAGAAGATGAAGAGGAGGAAGAAGAGGATGAAGAAGCTGAAGAAGAGGATGAAGAAGCAGAAGAAGAGGGTGAAGAAGAGGAAGAAGAGGATGAAGAAGCTGAAGAAGAAGATGAAGAAAAGGAAGAAGAGGATGCAGAAGCTGAAGAAGAGGATGAAGAAGAGGAAGAAGAGGATGAAGAAGCTGAAGAAGAAGATGAAGAAGAGGAAGAAGAGGATGAAGAAGAGGAAAAAGAGGAAGATGAAGAAGAGGAAGAAGAAGAGGATGAAGAAGGGACAGATAAAGAAGAGGATGAAGAAGGGACGGATAAAGAAGAGGGTGAAGAAGAAGAGGATGAAGAAGAAGAAGAGGGTGAAGAAGAAGAAGACGATGAAGAAGAAAAAGAGGGTCAAGAAGAAGAGGATGAAGAAGAAGAAGACGAGGGTGAAGAAGAAGAGGGTGAAGAAAAAGAGGATGAAGAAGAAGAAGAGGGTGAAGAAGAAGAGGATGAAGAAGAGGAAAAAGAGGATGATGAAGAAGAGGATAAAGAAGAGGATGAAAAAGAAGAGGAAGATGAAGAAGAGGATGAAGAAGCTGAAGAAGAGGAAGAAAAGGATGAAGAAGAAGAAGAGGATGAAGAAGAAGAAGAGGATGAAGAAGAAGAGGATGAAGAAGAAGAGGATGAAGAATAAGAAGAAGATAAAGAGAGGATGAAGAAGCTGAAGAAGAGGATGAAGAAGCTGAAGAAGAGGAAGAAGAGGATGATGAAGAAGAAGAGGATGAAGAAGAAGAAGAGGATGAAGAAGAAGAAGAGGATGATGAAGAAGAAGAGGATGAAGAAGAAGAGGAAGATAAAGAAGAGGATGAAGAAGCTGAAGAAGAGGATGATGAAGAAGAAGAGGATAAAGAAGAGGATGATGAAGAATAGGAAGAAGAAGAGGATGAAGAAGGGATGGATAAAGAAGAGGATGAAGAAGAGGAAGAAGAGGAAGAAAAGGATGATGAAGAATAGGAAGAAGAAGAGGATGAAGAAGGGATGGATAAGAAGAGGATGAAGAAGAGGAAGAAGAAGAGGATGAAGAAGAAGAGGATGATGAAGAAGAAGAGGGTGAAGAAGAAGAGGATGATAAAGAAGAGGATGAAGAAGCTGAAGAAGAGGATGAAGAAGAAGAAGAGGATGAAGAAGAAGAAGAGGATGATGAAGAAGAGGATAAAGAAGAGGATGAAGAAGAAGAAGAAGAGGAAGATGAAGAAGAGGATGAGGAAGCTGAAGAAGAGGATGAAGAGGAAGAGGAAGAAGAGGAAGAAGAAGAAAAAGAAGAGGATGAAGAAGAAAAAGAAGAGGATGATGATGAAGAAGAAGAGGATGATGATGAAGAAGAAGAAGAGGATGATGATGAAGAAGAAGAGGATGATGATGAAGAAGAAGAGGATGATGAAGAAGAAGAGGATGAAGAAGCAGAAGAAGAAGAGGATGAAGAAGCAGAAGAAGAAGAGCATGAAGAAGAAGAGGATGAAGAAGAAGAAGAGGATGAAGAAGCAGAAGAAGAAGAGGATGAAGAAGAGGAGGAAGAAGAAGAGGATGAAGAGGAAGAGGAATTCCAATCCAGCAAAAAGTGTCCCTGCAGAGAGCTCCGCTATTCCTTTGACAGTTCCTTGACATTTATAGCCGTTGCAAACAATGTATCTATTTGTTTCCGAATAGAAACATCTGTATCCTAAATGGATACAATTACATTGTTGCAACCGCTATAAATGTCAAGGAACTGTCAAAGAAATAGCGGCGCTCTCTGCAGGGACACTTTTTGCCGGCTGTAGATGGGATGAAAATCTGCCATTTTTTTTAACCGTTGCTGGTAACGTCGACCACTTGAACGGCCGATTTTTCATTTTTTAACAGAAAAATTGGCCTTTTTTCGACCCATCTATGGCCTGCATAAGTCACACAATTTCAAAGTCAGACTTGAAGAAGAAGAGGATGAAGAAGTAGTAGAAGAAGCAGAAGAAGAAGAGGATGAAGAAGAAGAAGAAGAGGAAGAAGAAGAATAGGAAGAAGAGGATGAAGAAGAGGAAGAAGCAGAAGAAGAAGAGGATGAAGAAGAACAAGAAGAAATAAAAGAAGCAGAAGAAGAAAAGGGTGAGGATGAAGAAGAGGAAGAAGAAGAGGATGAAGAAGGAGAGGATGAAAAAGAGGAAGAAGAAGAGGATGATGAAGAAGAAGAGGAAGAAGAAGAGGAAGAAGAAGAGGATGAAGAAGAGGATGATGAAGAAGAAGAGGATGAAGAAGAGGAAGAAGAAGAGGATGAAGAAGAGGAAGAAGAGGATGAAGAAGAGGATGATGATGAAGAAGAAGAGGATGAAGAAGAAGAGGAAGAAGAAGAAGAGGATGAAGAAGAAAAAAGAGGATGAAGAAGAGGAAGAAGTAGAATAATAAGAAGAGGATGAAGAAGAAGAAGTAGAATAAGCAGAAGAAGAAGACGAAGAAGAGGAAGAAGAAGCAGAGGAAGAAGAGGAAGAAGAATAGGAAGAAGAAGAGGATGATGAAGAAGAGGATGAAGAAGAAGCTGAAGAAGAGGATGAAGAAGCTGAAGAAGAGGATGAAGAAGAAGATGAAGAAGAGGATGAAGAAGCTGAAGAAGAGGATGAAGAAGAAGACGATGAAGAAGAAGAGGATGAAGAAGAAGAAGAAGAAGAGGATGAAGAAGAAGAGGATGAAGAAGAGGAGGAAGAAGAATATTAGAAGAAGAGGATGAAGAAGAAGAAGAAGAGGAGGATAAAGAATAAGAGGATGAAGAAGCAGAAGAAGAGGATGATGACGATGATGAAGAAGAAGTAGAAGAAGCAGAAGAAGAAGAGGATGAAGAAGAATAATCGGAAGAAGAGGAAGAAGAAGAGGATGAAGAAGAAAATGAGGATGAAGAAGAAGAGGATGAAGAAGCAGAATAAGTAGAAGAAGCAGAAGAGGATGAAGAAGCAGAAGCAGAGGAGGATGAAGAAGAAGAAGAAGTAGAAGAAGCAGAAGAAGAGGAGGATGAAGAAGAAGAAGTAGAAGAAACAGAAGAAGAAAAGGATGAAGAAGTAGAAGAAGAAGAAGAAGAGGATGATGAAGAAGAAGAAGAAGAGGATGAAGAAGAGGAAGAAGAAGAAGAGGATGAAGAGGAAGAAGAAGAGGATGATGAAGAAGAAGAAGAAGAGGATGATGAAGAAAAAGAAGAAGAGGATGATGAGGAAGTTGAAGATGAAGAAGAGGAGGAAGAAGCAAAAGAAGAAGATGAAGAAGAAGAGGATGAAGAAGAGGCTGAGGAAGGAGAAGAAGAGGAAGAAGAAGAAGAAGAAGAAGAGGAAGAAGAAGAAGAAGAGGAAGAAGAAGAAGTAGAAGAGGAAGAAGAGGAAGAAGAAGAAGAGAATGAAGAAGAAGCAGAAGAAGAAGAGGATGAAGATGAAGAAGTAGAAGAAGCAGAAGAAGCAGAAGAAGAAGAGGATGAAGAAGAAGAATAATAGGCAGAATTAGAGGATGAAGAAGAGGATGAAGAAGAGGAAGAGGATGAAGAAGAAGAAGAGGAAGAAGAAGAGGATGAAGAAGAGGAAGAAGAAGAGGATGAAGAAGAGGAAGAAGAAGAGGATGAAGAAGAGGAAGAAGAAGAGGATGAAGAAGAGGATGAAGAAGAGGAAGAAGAAGAGGATGAAGAAGAAGAAAAGGATGAAGAAGAAGATGAAGAAAAGGACGAAGAAGAAGAGGATAAAGAAGAGGAAGAAGAAGAAGAAAAAAAAAGAAGAAGAGGATGAAGAAGAAGAGGATGAAGTAGCAGAAGAAGAGGATGAAGAAGAAGAAGTAGAAGAAGCAGAAGAAGAAGAAGAGGATGAAGAAGAAGAAGAAGAAGAATAGGAAGAAGAGGAAGAAGAAGAAGAGAATGAAGAAGAAGAAGAAGCAGAAGAAGAAGAGGATGAAGATGAAAAAGTAGAAGAAGCAGAAGAAGAAGAAGAGGATGAAGAAGAAGAATAATAGGAATAATTAGAGGATGAAGAAGAGGATGAAGAAGAGGAAGAGGATGAAGAAGAAGAAGAGGAAGAAGAAGAGGATGAAGAAGAGGAAGAAGAAAAGGATGAAGAAGAAGAAGAGGATGAAGAAGAAGAAGAGGATGAAGAAGAAGAAGAAAAGGATGAAGAAGAAGATGAAGAAAAGGACGAAGAAGAAGAGGATAAAGAAGAGGAAGAAGAAGAAGAAAAAAAAGAAGAAGAAGAGGATGAAGAAGAAGAGGATGAAGTAGCAGAAGAAGAGGATGAAGAAAAAGAAGTAGAAGAAGCAGAATAAGAAGAAGAGGATGAAGAAGAGGAAGAAGAAGAGGAAGAAGAAGAAGTATATGAAGCAGAAGAAGAAGAGGATGAAGAAGAAGAAGTAGAAGAAGAAGAAGAGGATGAAGAAGAGGAAGAATAGGAAGAAGAAGAGGATGAAGGAGAAGAAGAGGGTGAAGAAGAGTATGAGAAAGAAGAAGAGGATGAAGAGGAAGAAGAAGAGGAAGAAGAAGAAGAGGATGAAGAAGAGGATGAAGAAGAAGAGGATGATGAAAAAGAAGAGGATGAAGAAGAAGAAGAAGAAGAGGATGATGAAGATGAAGAAGAGGATGAAGAAGCTGAAGAAGAGAATGAAGAAGAAGAAGATGAAGAAGAGGAAGAATAAGAGGATGAAGAAGAGGATGAAGAATAAGAGGATGAAGAATAAGAGGATGAAGAATAAGAGGATGAAGAAGAAGAAGAAGAGGATGAAGAAGAGGATGAAGAAGAAGAAGAGGATGATGAAGAAGAAGAAGATGAAGAAGAAGAAGAGGATGAAGAAGAAGAGGATGAAGAAGCAGAAGAAGAAGAGGATGAAGAAGAAGTAGAAGTAGAAGTAGAAGAAGCAGCAGAAGAAGAAGAGGATGAAGAAGAAGAAGAGGATGAAGAAGAGGAATTCCAGTCCGGCAAAAAGTGTCCCTGCAGAGCGCTCCGCTATTTCTTTGACAGTTCCTTGACATTTATAGCGGTTGCAACAATGTATCTATTTGTTTCCGAATAAAAACATCTGTATCCTAAATGGATACAAATACATTGTTGCAACCGCTATAAATGTCAAGGAACTGTCAAAGAAATAGCGGAGCTCTCTGCAGGGACACTTTTTGCCGGCTGTAGACGGGATGAAAATCGGCCGATTTTTTTTTACCATTGCTGGTAATGTCGGCAGCTTGAATGACCGATTTTTTGTTTTTTAAAAGAAAAATCGGCCAATTTTCGACCCTTCTATGGCCTGCATAAGTCACACAATTTCAAAGTCAGACTTGATATGACTGGGGGTTAGTGCCGGTCATACCGAAGCAATTTCAGGTGTGATTTGGGAATTGAAATCGCATGTAATGGATGTGAATGTCTTAACCTGTGCGATTTGCTGTGGCACGATTTCTAAAGTAGTTCTGGCGTGACTTTTTCTGCAGTTTTGTTGTGATTTCACATACATAGAATAGAATGGAAATCGCACTGCAAATCGCAAGAAATAATTGAAAATTATCACAAGAAGCAATAAAGTCTTCAGAAATCGCACAAAAATCACGCAATTTTATATTACAGCCGTGTGACCGGTAACTTAGTGCCTTGTCATACCGGTGCGAGTTGGGAATTGGAAATTGTGCAGCAAATTGCAAGAAATTATTGAAAATCCTCAGAAGTCACAATAAAGTCTTCAGAAATCACACAACTAAAATCGCAGTGGTGTGATGGTGACTTAGTGCCCGGTCACAGCGGTGAGATTTCTGGTGTGATTTGCAGATTGAAATGGCCCCTGAAATCACATCTAATAAATGTGAATGTCAGTGTCTTAACGTGCGATTTGCTGCGGTGCGACTTCCAAAGTAGTTCTTCCATTTATTTTTCAGCAGATTTGTTGCGATTTCACACACATAGAATAGAATGGAAATCGCACAGCAAATGGTAAGAAATCATTGAACATCCTCACAAGTCACAATGAAGTCTTCAGAAATCGCACACATGCGGCGGTGGGACCGGTGACTTAGGGCTGAATTACAGAGGTACGCACAGCGCTATCCTGCGCCATTCATATGCGGGTCTATGTGCTGCGATTTTTTGCTCATTCATTTGAATGGGATGAAATCCCTCCACACTATAAGTGATGTATGCACAATTTTTTTTTAATCGCACAACTCAATCGCATGGTACTTAGTACCATGCAGGTTTGGTGCGGGCAAACCCAGTGCGTTTGTCTCGGAGACCGATTCAGGGACAGATTATTTTCAGGTGTGTGAGGAGACTCCAAGAGGACAGATCCATCGAGAGATCAACATCCCTAAAGCCCCCTGTTCTAGCTCCGCCCAAGGATTCCACTCATCCAATCTGTGTTCTCTCGTCCTATCCTGTGCCGCCAGCAGAAGGGCCGACATTGGATGGGGGAGGGAGGACGGACTTACTTCTGTCTGGAAGGTGGCGTAGGTGTGGGTACAGAAAGGACTGTACGCCATTTTCTCCAGGATGTTGCGCTCTATCAGGATGTGGTCCACGCCGTCTGAGATGATGAGCCTCTTATCCACGATCTTCACCGCCACCAGCATGATGCTTTCGATGTGAGTTGCCAGCACCACCTGTAGGAGAGAGAAGAGTCCATTCTGGAGGACGGCAGTGGTGCGGCAGATAACCCAGGGGAAGGGGATCTCTCGGACCAGACCAGGCTGCTGATATCCTTAAAGGGGACCTCCGGCTGACAACCTTATACACAAATGCGTATTAGGATTGCGCATCTGGTGAGTGCGTAATCTAAACATATATTCCTGGCACATCACCTGTATGATCATTAGAAGCATATGGATCACCTACTTGAGACCAATTTGGTTGGATGTTCACCATTAATATCCTGTGGACTTGCATATGTCATAGTTTGAAGTGGTGTTTTTTGGCACTATTATGTGCTCACAATTGTCACGTTAGTAGCACTATATTGTTTATATCACATATTTACACGTGATTTGCACGATGTCACCTTATATGGGCATACTATTAATTCATTAATTTTTGTATATGGACATATTTATTATATACAGTAATTCATTAGAAGAGTTTATCTTCAGCTCTGCACTTTTCTCTATCTGCTTGTTTTGGAGGTCAATTTTGGTTACCTTTTGGTGCAAGAACGGCTTATGGTTTTGGCGCTCGCTTTTCTGCCTGTATTATATTACTCTTAGTGCCCGACAGAAAGGGTTACTTAAGTCACAAACAGGCATGGGCAGAAGAAAAGAGACAGGAGGCGCCATCTGAGTGTAGTAATAACACTGTATTTAATAGGAAAGGATTAAAAACACTCACAAAGGAAGTAATAAAACAAGCTCATCTGTGTATATGAGAGATGACCGTTCTTCAAAACGTCCTGCAGGGACGAACGATGGTTGGTGCAATAGCAGGTGGGCTGATGGAGATGGTGAGAGACACTGTAGTGGTCAATCCTACAGAGTGGTGGTGTTGTAGAGCCGATCCAACGGTGTTTGTGCAGGAAGGAGCCTAGTAACCAGCCTGGAACACACCGGCAGGATGTGACATCACAGGAAGAGGCAGGGGTCAGTGGGGAGAAAGAGCACAGTCATGGGAAAGTCAGGCTATGCACTCGGAGACTATCTTCTTCAATTGCCTCAATGTCTTCTACAGGCATGGGGCTACTGGTCATTCTGGTACAAATCACATATTCCTTATTAAAGTTTGGTGCTTTTTTCATCTATCTCATAATACTTTCTTCTTCCTTCTCATTCTAATCCTTGATCCCGCCTAAAGCTCATTTCTGAATCTGCCATTGTCCCGTAACTCAAGGTCAATTATTTTTTGAATGTTTAAGGTTGTTTCAACATTACCCTTGTTGTATTATTTATACTGCTTGTTATATTATATTAAGATGTTACAATGTCTTATAACTGTTACCTGTATTCTCTAGTGTCAAGCTATTAATTAGAAACAATACTTTGCCCGACAAACGAAACAATTTTGTATACTACTTTCCCTTTAATAAAAATGATTGAAAAGAGTCAGACCAATGCTTGGTTATCTGAAAAAAATCTTGCTAGCATTTATTAATCTTTTAAAAATGTTGTATTTATAGAGATATAATACATTCTATCATTGGGCCATATTTGTTCAATTCATATACCTGTTATTATTCATTAATAGTGTTGCTCGGGGATTCTACTTTGCTGCTCTTTTTATTTTAAAGCAAGTCTACAATTAGTGACCTCTATATCTTACAGATCAAATTCCCATGCATATACATAAATATTTGTAGAGAATATTGAAATGGTGGTTAGATTAATCCACTGACCTGTATGCCTGAAATTTACAAAAAATACTTTTCCAAATCCACCTTCTCCAAGTTCCTTCACAATGAGGATGTGCTCCTGTAGGTCAACCTTCTGTAGTCCTTGTGTGTAGAAGGAGACCATTCTATCCAGAAGATATTCCATATCATGAGCAATGGAGGCCATAGCGTCCTGGAGAGCACAGATAGAAAAATTGTTACATTATTAGACAGAAAACAAATCTTTGAAAAGAAACTATCGAAATGTATCAAATATGAATAGTGTTACCTTAAGTTATATACCTATAAATATGAAATGCTCAGTAGAGCTCCTCATCTAAAGGTATGTGACTCAGAAATAATATTTGGACACTAAAGTGAGAGCTCAAACACACCAGAAACTTATGGAGTACATTGAAAGGACATAAATATGGAAAGCCAGCAATCTATTTATAAAACAGGAGAATTATCAAGCAAGGGTATAACTTGATCAACTACAAAAACAAATGGAAAAGTCAAGAAATATAGTAATCTATGAATATATCCAATAGTTACCAGGTCAGTTGTGTGTGGTTGCCTCTCATCAACTGGGTGGGATCAAAAAACTCATCTTTTGCTTGAGTGTCTGGAAGGGAATGTAGTCAACTTTGGCCAGAATTGATGGAAAAGAGTATCTGTTACCAGAAACAAATTGGTGGCCCCAATATTTCAGGCAGACACTACCATGCAAAGACTAAACATACCATAAGGATGTGTAAAATTAGATCAAATGGGGCGCCACACCAAACCTAAACGTGAAAAAAGGGAAGCGGCTCTTTACAGTTTAAACTACTGTGTCATTTTTTTTATAAAAAGGTGCTCAACCCACTAAAAATAAATGCATTCCCAATACATCACAGTGCTAATATTGTTAAATAATAATCAAAACATGATCTAAATAATGTCCAATAAATACATCAAAGTGCTAACATGATTTAATTAATGTCAAACATGATTCATAAATTAAAAAGTGTCCACAAATAAATGTCCATTGACTTATTTTTTCATCCACTTATGTGCCCAACACCTGTGTAAATTCCACTTGCTGCCGATTCACCACCACGTGCATTAAAATGAAATGCTTACCAGATCCATAATAATTCATGCATATCCCAAAATCAAGGAGGAAGCAGACGCCACCAGGATCTTCTTCTCGAATAAACCGGTATGACAATACACTCACTCAGGAAACAAAGATGCTTCCCATAGTGTAGTAAATTTTATTAAATCCAAAAAGTTAAAGAATAAAAATACTCTCACATTTAAAAGTGCCGCTCCTGGCAGTTGCACAGTGCGTATTTGTGGCTAAATCTCCAAGCACTGCAGCTCCAAGTGACGTAATCAGGGACTGGATATGACAACAGCCAGGCCTCAATGTATTTCGTGGAATCACGTCATCAGGAAGGACCATTTTAGAATATT